>NC_080543.1:5465458-5567958 GCF_028640845.1 Ahaetulla prasina | reverse complement strand
CAGCGGTCCTCAACCTGTGGGTCGGGACCCTATTGGGGGTCGATTTGCCAGGGGTCGCCTAAAACCATCGGAAATATGGGAAGTATACTTGCGAGTTGAAGAATCGCGCTCCAATGTTGTACCTTGATGAACGTATCTTTTCTTCTATGTACACTGAGAGCATCTGCACCAAAGACAAATTCCTTGTGTGTCCAATCACACTTGGCCAATAAAAAAAAAATTCTAAAAAAAATTCAATGGTTGACTCCACAAGCCAGCTGCAGGCTCTTCAAATCGCTAGCCGAATTCGGCTTCAGGCGCGATGAATTAAAAAAGAGAGAAATCTTTGCTCTGATGTCTCCCTCTCAAGCCAGCTGCAATCACTCCCAATCGCTAGCCTAATCTGGCTTCAGGCGCGATAAACTTAATAGGGGAGGAGTCTCCGCTTTAATGCCTCCGTCCTCAAGGCAATCGCAAGCAGTTCAGATCGCTAGCCAATACGGCTTCAGGCGCGATCAATTCAAAATGAAAATAATTTTACGGTTGGGGTCGCCACATCATGGGGAATTGTATTAAAGGGGTCGCAGCACTATAAAGGTTGAGAACCACTGGTGTAGGGTCTCCTGCTTGGGTGGGGGGTTGGACTAGATGACCTCCAAGGCCCCTTCCAACTCTGTTAGTCTAATCTATTTACCACATTTATTTATTTATTGAAAATATTTATACAGCCGCTCAACTTCCACTCGTTTGCCTTTGCATCACTGGCTTAAACCACCAGAACCTGGTCGAGCTAACCAGGTTTAAAACTTGGTTTTGCTTGCAAACCCTCGTCCTTAACAGAACTGATGAAGCTAATTGCATGAACAAAAAAATAAAACAAAACGGAGCTTTTTAAAAAATTCCCTATAAAAAGTCGTTCTCCGCGTCTAATTTGGAGAGCTTTCGGCTTGGTTAAAATCCTGCTTTTCTGGATCTCGAGGGACCGAGATGCGATCCGCAGACTTTGAAAGCAAAACGAAAACGTTCAGGATTATTTCTCTGATCCAGTTTCCATAAGGGACGGTTTTATTTCTTAAATGGGCCTGTGTGGTTTCGCCCAACCTTCTTCCAATGCAGCGGTAATCTTAGCCGCCTTGGCTGAGGATTGCACATTTATTTATACGGTGACTTGATAGCTCTTAAAAATAGCCCTGAATAATATGCCGTGGTGTTATTGGGACGGCCAATTTCCTGATTGAAAGCCTCTCAATTCACCCAAATAAAATTTCTACTCGAAAGCAAGAAAAATGGTATTTTGAAAAGAGGAGGTCGCGAGCAATAAAAAAAAAAATCTGCATGTAGATATTTTTTTTAAAAAAGGATCTGCGGTGCCAGATTATTATTGTTACGATTTGCTCCAAAATATTGGTCGGAGTAGCTTCTGCGATATTTATTGCAGGAGCTGTCTTTGAGGTCAGCGGCTGACATTAAAGTGGAAGGCAATATTGCTCCATGGGGACTTCCTTGGAATTGAAAAGTCGGTCTATAAAGTTATTTCGATGGCCACCCCGAAGCAAAGATTTATCGGTCAGGTATTATTGGAAACATCCCTTAATTGCCAAAATAAAAATAAAATAAGGATACAAATCCAAGGTGGCAATTTAGAAATGGCCCGAGTCAGCTTAAAGCCAATGGAGAAAGCATTGCATGAGAAATTTAATTCCATTTCAATTCAATTCAGTTCAATTTACAGTGACCATGGAGCCCAAAATTGCCCGTTACTAAGCAAGACAGTTGTGAAGTGAGTTTGTGAAGTCATTTTAGGACATTTCTTGCCGCGGTTGTTAAGTAAATCGCTACGGTGGTTAAGTTAATAACAAACTTGTTACGTGAATATGGCTTCCCCGTTAACTTTGCTTGTCAGGAGGGGCACAAAAGGAGACCAGGAGATTCCCCGGGACACTGCGACCGGCATAAATATGAGTCAGTTGCCAAGCATCTGAATTTTGATCACGCGACCATGAAGATGCCACAACGGTCGCAAGTGTGAAAAACTTTAGTGAACGATCACTATATGAAATGTTGTAAATCGACCACTGCTTCTATCTGCAATCACAGTAATCATATTTTATAATTTATGATGAATGTATTTTATGAATATGATCATGGTTTATCGCTGGTTGCTCGTTATGTACACAGAGAACTTATGCAAGGAAGATAAATTCCTTGTGTGTCCAATCACACTTGGCCAAAAAAGAATTCTATTCTATTCTATTCTATTCCATTCCATTCCATTCCATTCCATTCCATTTTTTCTATTCTATTCTATTCTATTCTATTCTATTCTATTCTATTCTATTCTATTCTATTCTATTCCATTCCATTCTATTCTATTCTATTCTATCTGTTCTGTTCTAATTCTTCTATTCTATTCATTCTTCTATTCTAATTCTTCTATTCTATTCATTCTTCTATTCTATTAATTATTATTCTATATTTTATTCTATTCTATTTTACATTCTATATTCTGTTCTGTAATCTGTTCTATTCCCTATTCCTTATTCCCTATTCTGTTCTGTTCTATTCTATTCTACACTACTCTACTCTACTCCACTCCACTCCACTCCACTCCACTCCATTCCATTCCATTCTATTCTCTTAATTATTATTTTATTCTATTCTAATTATTCTATTCTATTAATTCTTTATTTATTTATTATTTATAAATAATTTATTATTTATAAATTATAAATTATTTATTTTATTTTATTTATTATTTATTAAATAAAATAAAATAAATATTCTATTAATTATTATTCTATTCTATTCTATATTCTATTCTATTTTACATTCTATATTCTGTTCTGTAATCTGTTCTATTCCCTATTCCTTATTCCCTATCATGTTCTATTCTATTCTATTCTATTCTATTCTATTCTATTCTATTCTATTCTATTCTATTCTATTCCATTCCATTCCATTCTATTTTCTATTCTATTCTCTATTCTATTCTAGTTTCTATTCTATTCTATTCTATTCTATTCTATTCTATTCTATTCTATTCTATTCTATTCCATTCCATTCCATTCCATTCCATTTTGTTACATTCCATTCCATTCTGAAATAATCTCCCACGGTTTTTTTAAAAAAGAAAGTTCGCTCAAATGTAATTAATTTTCCATCATAAATACAACGGATCAGGAAGTCCAGAATTATTATTTTTTTTAAAAAACAACAACAACTAACCAATTCCACAGTCTGAAAAACTGAATAGTGTTGTTCTATAGCAGAGTTCTTTCAGCGCTACCATGGTTGCTTAATTGGTTGTATTTTGCATCTGTGGTGACTTTGCAAACCCCTCACACGCCCCTAATTTTAATCCCCCCCCCCCGGAGATCAGGAGTTGCTGGTAGCGGCTGACACTCATCCGCGGTCACTTCTCCCTCTGGATTTTGGCTGCCATTGTCCAAAGGCACTCAAGCATACCTCTGTAGTGGGAGGGACTAGAAACTTGCTTTTCTGCTAAATTTTTAGAGGTGGAATGGAGGAAAATAAAGAGGTGGGGGGGGGAGCTTGAACTTATTTATTTATTTATTTATTTTTGCCGAGTCTCACATTCTTTGTGTGCCGTTTGGAGGAATTGGCACATGGGTCCTTCTGAGTTGGGAGTCACAGAGGGGCTGAGAAGAACTCCCCAAGAGGTAGTCCTCGATTTACAAGAGTTTGTTTGGTGACCGTTCAAAGTTACAACGTTTTGATCCATGGGGAGGCTGCCAACGGTCGTTAAGTATGAAAAGTGGCCATAATGGCCACTTTTCACACTTAATGACCGTTGGCAGCCTCCCCGTGGATCAAAATTCAGGCGTGTGGCAACCGACTCGTATTTATGACGGTCGCAGTGGTCTGGGGTCATGTGGTCCCGTTTTGAGACCTTCTGAGAAGCAAAGTCAATGGGGTTCACTGAACGGCCGTGTTAATTAACGTGAACAACCGCAGTGATTCACTGAATGACCGCGGCAAGAAAGGTCATAAAATGGGGATAAAATTCATCTCAGGAATGTCTCGCTTAGCAAATAGAAATTTTGGGGCGTACGTCGTGGCTGACCTATAGAGCAGCGGCTGACATCTTGCCTACCACCAAAGTATTTTGTTGTGACCTAGGCCCAAGTAGATAGTCCGTGAAAAACAACAACACTTTATTCGAACAGCTGAGAATTACTTCATTCCCAGCATAGTTTAACTAAATTAAAGCAAATTCCTCCCAACACAAATTCCTCAGCCCTATCGCAAACCTTGGTCTAATTAGGCAAACTGCCAAAGGCCTTTCTTGGCAAACGTTCAGAAGTCACAAAAATAAATGCAAGACGTAGACGAAGCAGAAGATGAAGCTACCAACGTTGTTTTCCGGCAAAGCCCAAACGCTGTTGCTGGTCTGTTTTAAGCTTTATGGGAGGGGCCAAACATCTCTTGGCCTTACTCCTGAGTTGTCCTCCTTGCTTGAGCTGCTCTTGCCTTCTGGCAGCTCTTCTCATGCATGCATTAGGAACAGGCTCCTCCTGTTCCTCTGCCTCACTACTGTCAGTTTCTGGAGGCTCTGGAGTCCACACCTCCCTCCCCGATGGCCCTGGCCCCACCTCTGCCTCATCGCTGTCTGACTCTGTTGCCAGCTCCGCAGGCTGCTTGCGGACCACAACATGTTTTTAACAAGACAGCCATTTGTCTGGAATGGTAGCCTGGACTACTGGTCCCGCCTGGACTACTGAAATGCTCTCTACATGGGGCTCCCCTTGAAGAGCACCAGGAGGCTCCAACTGGTCCAGAATGCGGCTGCGCAGGTAGTAGAGGGAGCAACTCGAGGCTCCCACGTAACACCTCTCCTGCGCAAGCTGCGCTGGCTACCGGTGGTCTTCCGGGTGCAATTCAAGGTGTTGGTTATCACCTTTAAAGTGCTCCATGGCATAGGACCGGGTTATTTACGGGACCGCCTGCTGCCACCGATAGCCTCCCACCAACCTGTGCCCTCCCACAGGGAGGGACTCCTCAGGGTGCCGTCAGCCAAACAATGCAGACTGGCGACCCCCAGGGGGAGGGCCTTCTCTGTGGGGGCTCCGGCTCTTTGGAATGAGCTTCCTCCGGGGTTGCGTCAACTCCCTGACCTCCGGACCTTTAAACGCGAACTTAAAACCTTTTTGTTCCATCGTGCAGGTCTAGCCTAACGCAAAATTTTAAATGTGGGGATTTTGATGTGGGTTTTATATAGTTTTAAATATTGTGGCCTAATTTTAGAATCAGTTTTTTTAAAATTGTTTTAATTTTTATTTATGTTGTTTTATCCTGGCTGTAAACCGCCCTGAGTCCTTTGGGAGAAGGGTGGTATAGAAATCAAATAAATAAATAATAAATAAATAAATGGTAGAGGGTCTCCTGCTTGAGCAGGGGGTTAGATTAGATGACCGCCAAAGTCTCTTCCAAGTCTTGGTATTCCGTATTCTTTGTTCCTTAAGGTTTCTTGACTCCTTCCTTAACAAGCATCCTGGTTTTGTTTTCCTCCCTTGAAATTTAGACCGACTTAATCCTACAAAGGTCTGCTTGCCGAGGCTCCCATGAATTATAAATGCTCGCCTTTTACGAGGTCTTCTGAGAGAAAATGCAGATAATTGGAAGGCAGGAGGCTTGGCCTCAGTGCTGGCTCAGGCATTTTCTTCCCTACCTCCTCCGGTTTCATCAAAGCCCATCTGCTTTTATGAGGTTTTCTTCCATCTCCCCACCCCCCCTAAGGAAAAAGGGAATTTGGGTAAATTTTTTTTTACAGGTGGAAGGTGGAGCGTTTTTGCCTTTTTTTTGTTCCTTTTAGTGTCTTTTGTGTGAGGTGGAAAAAATTACTGCATTTTAGCGGCAGGCCAGAAGTTGCATTCAGCCGGTTCGGACCGGTTTGGGCGAACCGGTAGTGGTGACCTGCAGGTGGGGGTGCCCAGGCGCAATCCCGTCCTCTATCGCTGCGTTTTTTGACGCCACACGTATGTGTGGATGGTGCGCGTGAGTGAATTGCCGTGTTGTTTGACGTCGCACGGATGTGTGGATGGCCTGCGCGAGCGAATTGCCATGTTTTGTGATGCCACACGCATATGTGGATGGCACGCACGCTCACAAGGGATAAAATTAAATTTGGGGTGGTGGTGGTCTGGATGAGGACACCTTTTTAAATGAACCCAGAAAACAGCAATGACTAAAATAAGGAGGGAGGGAAAGGAAAGGAAAGGAAAGGAAAGGAAGGGAAAGGAAAGGAAAGGAAGGAAGGAAGGAAGGAAGGGAAGGAAGGAAGGAAGGAAGGAAGGAAGGAAGGAAGGAAGGAAAGGAAAGGAAAGGAAAGGAAGAGGGAGGGAAAGGAAAGGAAAGAGGAAGGAAGGAAGGGAAAAGAAAAGAAAAGAAAAGAAAGGAGGAAGGAAAGGAAACAAAGAGGGAAGGAAAGGAAAGGAAAGAGGAAAGGAAGGAAGGAAGGAAGGGAAAGAAGAGAAGGGAAAAGGAAAAGAAAAGAAAGGAGGAAGGAAGGAAGGAAGAAAAGGAAAGGAAGAGGGAGGGAAAGGAAAGGCAAGGAAAAGAAAGGAAAGGAAAGGCACACCTTTTTAAATAAACCCAGAAAACAGAGCAATGACTAAAATGAAGGAGGAAGGAAAGGAAAAAAAGGGAAAGGAAAAAGGAAAGGAAAGAAGAAAGGAAGGAAGGAAAGAAAGGAAAGAGAGTGAGAGTAAATGAAAGGCAGGAAGGAAGGAGGGAAGGGAAGGGAGACAAGAAACAGAACCTGCTTGCGATCCCAGAAAGATAAATATTCCAGTTAAGGAAATTGGCATGCTTAAGCGCATTGCCTTAATTTAAAATTTTGCCTTGAGAACGCATGACTGCCATACCAGCCCAGAAACAGCAGACCCTCTCTTAGGGAGCCGCGAAACGCTCATCCATCTTTCCGACCTTGACAGTACAAGAGAAAAAGAGAGAAACTGAGGCAGGGAAGCCCTGGCCAGGTTAGGCAGCTGACTGAACGAGGGCAGCCAGATATGAAACGGGGTTCCGGAGTTGTTATCGGTTGGATCTTCACTCAGAGACGCTAAAGTCAAGGCAGGTAAACCGAGGCACGATGTTTATCAGAAATTCTGTGGTTTGGCCAGCCGTGCAAAACGTTGGCACGGGTGCAAGGATGGTGTTGTGCCAAACCCACCATTAATATTTGCATTCGGGGCTGATGCAGGGAGGCCCTAAGCCAGGATTACCCAACCTTAGCCACTTTCAGAGCTGGAAGGGACCTTGGAGGTCTTCTAGTCAACTCTCCTGCTCGATCAGGAAACCCTATACTGCTGTTGTATCTGTGCCCCCCGAGACGGGGCCCTTGCCAGAAAGTGACTCGGAAAGTGAGGGGGAAGGGCCATCAGGACTTATCTCTGGAGCACCGGCTTCCCTGGCTCAGCTCCAGGAGTCAGAGGCAGGCCAGGTGGAGGAGATAACGAGGCCTCCGTCCCCTGACTCTTCCCCCCCCAGGCCACGCCTCCAGATCCGGCTGATGGCAATCAGGCCTGGCTGGACCCTAGGTTTCATAGGCAGGAGAGGTTGGAACAACAGAAGCAGGGATGGGGCAGGCCTAGGAAGTGCTGAGTCATGGAGCCACACCCCACAGGATATAAAAGCAGCAAGGGCTGCTATACCACTTCGTGGCAAGCAAATCAACTGCTTAGAGGGAGAATTAGAGCTGAAGTCCTGTTTGTTCCTGGTTTCCTGGCTGACTAATCGGCATCAAGAGAGATAACGGAGACACTTGGCAGATGCTCACTAGTTTGCTGCCAGAGCTGATAGTTGCCGGCTAATTAAGTCATCGTGTCTCCTGAACTGCGGAGGGGGACAAACCAGCCGCTTCCAACAAATGATTGTTCAGTTTATTCTTAAAAACTGCCAGTGTTGGTGCACCAACACAACTTCTGGAGGCAAGTCGTTCCACTGATTAATTGTTCTTTCGTTGTGTGTCAACCTGCCTGTATTTATGGCCATTTGGCTACTTGTGATCACGTGCCTTTAATTTGGGATTTTTTTGGTCACAAAATGCGATTTATTTTCTACAAAAAACAGCCAGTGCAAACAATGGATTCACTTAATTCACTTAACTTGGGGTGGAGACTGAATGGAGCTGAGCATTTACTGGCCTGATGCCCTTCCTGTCACCTCTCTGGAGTTCACAGCAGATACAGATAGTCCGCGAGTTACAATAGTTCATTTAGTGACCATTCAAAATTACAACATCGCGGCAAAAAAGTCACTTATGACTGTTTTTCACAGTCATATGACCATTGCAGCATCCCCATGGTCACATGATTTGGACTCTTGACTTACTGACTCATATTTATGACGGTTGCAGTGTCCCCGGGTCACTTGATCCCCTTTTTCGACTTCTTCTGACAAGCAAAGTGAATGGGGAAACTAGATTCCCTTAACAACCGGGTTACTAATGTAACAATGGCAGTGATTCCCTTAACAAAGGTGGCAAGAAAAGTTGTAAAATGGGGCAAAACTCATTTAACAACCTAAATTCTGGGCCCCAATGGTGGTCGTAAGTCAAGGACTGCCTGCATTTTCTCTTTGCCCCCTGAGAGAGAAACGCCTGCCGCTACCTAGGATCAAACTCTCAACCTCTCGAGCGGGAAGCGAGCATCTTCACCACTTGGCCACCACATCGTTCAGACACTGGATTTCCACATTAATGGTGCAAAAAAAGAAATTGTGAAATTGGGCCCGATCACATGATGACCCACTTCATGACCAGCTCAACATAGGACTGTAATCCTGGGCCTCAATTATAGTCTTAGATCAAGGACTACCTATCATTGTTTAAGGGAGAGATGTCCAAACCTGGCCACTTTAAAACTTGTGGACTTTCAACTTCCAGCAATGCCGGCTGAGGAATTCTGGGAGTTGAAGTCCACAAGTCTTCAAATGTGCCAAGTTGGGAGAGGCCTAGTTGAAGTCGTCAGGACAGGAAACAGGAGAACATGAGTTCGAGTCCTGCTAGGTGACATTGATCTAGCAGATGACCTCACTTTGTGAAGGACCTAGGTACTTATCTCTGACGATCTATGCTCCAAAGTTCACTGTAACAGCGTTCCTAAAAAAGCACTAAGAGTTGTAAACTTAATTCTTCGAAGCTTTTTTTCTGGAAACATTCTATTGCTAACTAGAGGTTAGGAAACTTACGCTATGTTGTGACCTAGGCTCACTTAGGCATAAAAGACACACGCAGTCTTAAAACATCCCTATTTTACTATAACAGCTGGGAATTACTTCATTCCCAGCTTAGTCCAAATTAATTCCAAAACAAAGTCCTTCAAAAAAGGTCCTTTGGCCTTATCACAAATCTTTGTCTCCTTTGGCACCCTGCCAAAGGCTTTTCTTGGCAGAGTCCCACGAAGTTCAGAAACAAGAGACGCCGACAAGAAATCAATGTAGCAATGTTGCTTTCCTACAAAGAGCCCAAGAGCCGTTGCTGCTCTTTTAAGCCTTATGGGAGTGGCCAAACCAATAATAAACCAGTTCAGATTTTACCACTGGATCAATGATAAATAACATACATGCTAATAACTATAACTGTGCTATGTTAACAGTAATTGCAACAATACAACAAAAAACAAACAAACCCCAAAATAGAATAGAATAGAATAGAATAGAATAGAATAGAATAGAATAGAATAGAATAGAATAGAATTTTTTATTGGCCAAGTGTGATTGGACACACAAGGAATTGTCTTGGTGCAGATGCTCTCAGGGTACATAAAAGAAAAGATATGTTCATCAAGGTACAACACTTAGAACACTTAGTGATGGTCATAGGGTACAAATTTAACACTTAATGATACAACACAATGATAATCATCGGGTACAAATAAGCAATCAGGAAACAATATCAATATAAATCATAAGGATTACCAGCAGCAAAGTTACAGTCATGCAGTCATAAGTGGGAGGAGATGGGTGATGGGAACTATGAGAAGATTAATAGTAGTGCAGATTTAGTCAATAGTTTGACAGTGTTGAGGGAATTATTTGTTTAGCAGAGTGATGGCCTTCGGGAAGAAACTGTTCTCGTGTCTAGTTGTTCTGATGTGCAGTGCTCTATAGCGTCGTTTTGAGGGTAGGAGTTGAAACAGTTTATATCCAGGATGCGAGGGGTCTGTAAATATTTTCACGGCCCTCTTCTTGATTCCTGCAGTATACAGGTCCTCCATGGAAGGCAGGTTGGTAGCAATTATTTTTTCTGCAGAGAAAATAAAAGAAAACTTCAACTAAGTTTCTACTGATATTAGCTTATTTACCAATTTCTCCATATTATGATCCATGGTTTTATACATCTTTCTTCTACTAACAATTCATAAACACCCCTCTCAATTCTGCCTCTTGTCTCTATTCATTTGTAAAATTTATTCCATGTCCTGTAACATTTCAAGTCTTCTTTATCTTTAATTTTTAAAGTTAATCTCTAAAGCTAATTTCTGCTCAATCCCAAATTTTCCTAATTACTTCATACTTAAGTGGTCCATAGAGCATGCTAGCGCGCCTAATCGCCCCTGTCATTGTATTTTTATTCTCTTATTCTCGTTTTTGTTTGACTAATTCCAATAAATAAAATAAATAAAATAAAAACTGCCTGGAGGGGGGGACTTGCTCCATTTTACGACTTTCCTTGCCACAGTGGTTAAGCGAACCCCTGTTGTTCTTATAATGTAACGCCGTTGTTAAGTGATCACGGTCACGTGATCCCCGTTTTGTGACCTTCTGACAAACGAAAGTCAGCAGGTTAGCCAGACTAACCTGCTGACTTTCGTTTGTCAGAAGGTCACAAAACGGGGATCACGTGACCGTCGTAAGTATGAGTCAGTTGTCGAGCGCCCGAAGTTAAAATGAAAACTACCTGTTCGGTCACATTTAAATATTTTAAAACCCCGTGGGGGGTGTGAGACAGGCCCACAATTCATCCCTCATTTTGTCCGATTTCTCCGCCAGTCGGAAACGCGGCGTTTGCCTGACTCGGTCCTCGTTTTATGCCCTTTCTTCCTCGGTCCTAGCTCTAGCCGCTGCTGAAGATGTCCAACAGCGGCCCCAATCCTGAAGACAAGCCGCCAGCACCTCCCATGCGCAATACAAGCACCATGATCTGCTCCAGCGGCAAAGACGCCGGGACCCTCAACCACGGTTCGAAACCCCTGCCTCCTAACCCCGAAGAAAAGAAGAGGCGAGATCGTTTCTATCGCTCCATCCTGCCGGGAGACAAAGGTATCGTAGATTCTTTCATTCTTCTTTTTCTTCTTCTTTTCTTTTTTTTACAAAAGACTCATTTCTGTTTTTGTTTTTGAGTTAATCAGGGTTTCTCAGTCTCTGCCCCTTTAAGACCTGTGGACTTCAACTCCCAGAGTTCCCCAGCCAGCCATGCTGGCTGGGGACTTCTGGGAGTTGAAGCCCTCAGGTCTTAAAGGGGCAGAGATGGAGAAACACTGGGTTAGACTTTGTACGGATGAGCTTTGATAGAGGTGCTAAATCAGGGGTCTCCAACCTTGGTCCCCTTAAGGCTTGTGGACTTCAACTCCCAGAGTTCCTCAGCCAGCTTTGCTGGCTGAGGGACTCTGGGAGTTGAAGTCCACAAGCCTTAAAGGGACCAAGGTTGGAGACCCCTGTGCTAAACGATGGTACCACTTGAAGGCTGAGACAAAAAAAATCATTATTTGATGGTAGAGTCCACTGGGAGCGTCCCAATTTCAAAATTCCAATCAATCACATCTTGATATAGGTTATTATTTCATTATTATCTTATTCAGGGGTTGGTACCTTTAAGGCAGCAGTGAAATCCAATTTTTTTTTACTACCGGTTCTGTAGGCATGGCTTGGTGGGCGTGACAGGGGAAGGATACTGCAAAATCTCCATTCCCTCCCTACTCCTAGGGGAAGGATATTGCAAAATCTCCATTCCCACCCCACTCTGGGGCCAGCCAGAGGTGGTATTTGCCGGTTCTCCGAACTGCTCAAAATTTCCCCTACCGGTTCTCCAGAACCTGTCAGAACCTCCTGGATTTCACCCCTGCCTTAAGCCCTCTCTCCACCTATTAATTAATTTGAACAATACTTGCTTCTTTTAAATGTCGCATATTGTTTTTATACTTTTAATATTTTATTGTACACCATCCAGAGTCCCTATGCGAGGGAGATGGAGACTTCTTAAATATGTCAGAGAATTAAATAAATATTATTGTCATAGACCAACACGGGAAAGGGTAGAATGCAAACAGTTAGTAATTTTAAAAGTTAAAAGACATACACAAGGTTAAAAATCATAGATACTTACAATAAGATGATTGATAGATAGATAGATAGATAGGTACGTACATACATACAGAAGGCAGGAAAGAAGTGAGATATAGCTAGCTAGCTAGCTAGCTAGCTAGCTAGATAGATAGATAGATAGATAGATAGATAGATACAGAAGGCAGGAAAGAAGTAAGAGAGAGAGAGAGAGAGAAGGCAGGAAAGAAGTAAGAGATAGATAGATAGATAGATAGATAGATAGATAGATAGATAGATAGATAGATAGATAGATAGATAGATAGATAGATACAGAAGGCAGGAAAGAAGTAAGAGAGAGAGAGAGAGAGAGATAGATAGATAGATAGATAGATAGATAGATAGATAGATAGATAGATAGATAGATAGATAGATGATAGATAGATAGATACAGCAGGCAGGAAAGAAGTAAGATAGATAGATAGATAGATAGATAGATAGATAGATAGATAGATAGATAGATAGATAGATAGATACAGAAGGCAGGAAAGAAGTAAGAGAGAGAGATAGAGAGATAGATAGATAGATGATAGAGATATAGAAATAAATGAATGATAGATAGATAGATAGATAGATGATAGATAGATAGATAGATAGATAGATAGATAGATAGATAGATAGATAGATATAGAAATAAATGATACACAGACAGAGATAAATGATAGAGATAGGTAGGTAGATAAATAGAGAGACAGAAAGACAGACCCATAGACAAATCTAAAAAATCCATAAAAACCGTGCACGGACACGCAGCGTGCTTTTGGCCCGCACCGTGCATGCGCAGGCAGCGAACCTGTGGCAATCGGCAGAGGATTTCATCACTGATATATACATGAATAGAATAGAATAGAATAGAATTTTTTATTGGCCAAGTGTGATTGGACACACAAGGAATTTGTCTTGGTGCATATGCTCTCAGTGTACATAAAAGAAAAGATACGTTCATCAAGGTACAACATTTACAACACAATTGATGATCAATATATCAATATAAATCATAAGGATTGCCAGCAACAAGTTATAGTCATACAGTCATAAGTGGAAAGAGATTGGTGATGGGAACTATGAAACGATTAATAGTAGTGCAGATTCAGTAAATAGTCTGACAGTGTTGAGGGAATTATTTGTTTAGCAGAGTGATGGCCTTCGGGGAAAAACTGTTCTTGTGTCTAGTTGTTCTGGTGTGCAGTGCTCTATAGCGTCGTTTTGAGGGTAGGAGTTGAAACAGTTTATGTCCAGGATGCGAGGGATCTGCAAATATTTTCACGGCCCTCTTCTTGATTCGTGCAGTATACAGGTCCTCAATGGAAGGCAGGTTGGTAGCAATTATTTTTTCTGCAGTTCTAATTATCCTCTGAAATCTGTGTTTTTCTTGTTGGGTTGCAGAACTGAACCAGACAGTTATAGAGGTGCAAATGACAGACTCAATAATTCCTCTGTAGAATTGGATCAGCAGCTCCTTGGGCAGTTTGAGCTTACTGAGTTGGCGCAGAAAGAACATTCTTTGTTGTCCTTTTTAATGATGTTTTGATGTTAGCTGTCCATTTGAGATCTTGCGATATGATAGAACCCAGAAATTTGAAGGTTTCTACTGTTGATACTGTGTTGTCAAGTATTGTGAGAGGTGGAAGTATGGAAGGGTTTTTCCTAAAGTCTACCACCATTTCTACGGTTTTGAGTGTGTTCAGTTCCAGATTGTTTTGGTTGCACCACAAGGCCAGTCGTTCGACCTCTCGTCTATATGCGGATTCGTCCTTGTCTCGAATGAGACCAATCACTGTTTTGTCATCTGCGAACTTCAGTAGCTTAACAAATGGATCATTGGAGATGCAGTCATTGGTATACAGAGAGAAGAGAAGTGGGGAGAGCACACAGCCTTGGGGGGCCCCTGTGCTAATTGTACAGGTATTTGATGTGATCTTGCTTAGCTTCACCTGCTGCTTCCTGTTTGTTAGGAAGCTTGTGATCCACTTACAAGTCTGTTCCGGTACCTGTAGCTGGTTTAGCTTAGTTAGAAGAATGTCTGGAATGATGGTATTGAATGCTGAACTAAAGTCTACAAAAAGGATCCTTGCATAGGTCTTTGGAGACTCAAGATGTTGTAGGATGTAGTGCAGAGCCATATTAACAGCATCATCTGTTGATCTATTTGCTCGGTATGCAAATTGCAAGGGGTCTAAGAGCGGATTCGTGATGGTTTTCAGGTAGGAAAGCACTAGCCTTTCAAAGGTTTTCATGACTACAGATGTTAGAGCAACTGGTCTGTAGTCATTCAGTTCCTTGATGGTGGGCTTCTTCGGCACTGGGATGATGGTAGAGCGTTTGAAGCAAGAAGGAACATAGCACATCTCTAGTGATTTATTGAAAATATGGGTGAAGATGGGGGGCAATTGGTCAGCACAGACTTTTAAGCAAGAAGGAGTTATCTTGTCTGGGCCTGGAGCTTTTCCTGGCTTTTGTCTGTGAAATAGGTCCTGCACTTCCTTTTCTGTGATCACTAGGGGTTGTGAACCCAATGAAATGGGGTCAGTTGTAGGAGGCTTGGCTGTTGTTGGTGTGTCTGAGATGGGGGTTGTGGAGATAGGTGGCTGTAGTTTCCTTTCAAACCTGCAGTAAAACTCATTCAGGTCATCTGCCAGTTGTTGATTACCTTCAGCCTGGGAAGGAGGTTTGCCATAGCCGGTGATATTTTTAAGAGTTTTCCACATGTTTGCTGGTTCATTTGCTGAAAATTGATTCTTTAGCTTTTCAGAGTAGCTTCTTTTTGCTGCTCTTATCTCCCTTGTTAGTGCATTTCTGGCCTGATTGTACAGCATTTTATCACCTTTTCTGTAGGCTTCCTCTTTGGAATGTCGTAGCTGCTTAAGTTTAGGTGTAAACCAAGGTTTGTTATTACTGTGTATTCGCAAGTTTCTTGTAGGTACACATAGGTCTTCACAGAAGCTGACATATGATGTTACAGTATCTGTGAGTTCATCCAGGTCTGCAGAGGTATCTTTAAAAATATTCCAATCAGTGCAGTCAAAACATGCCTGTAGCTTTAATTCTGATTCCTCCGTCCAGGTTTTCACTGATTTAATTATTGGTTTTATGGCTTTAAGTCTTTGCCTGTAAGCAGGTACAAGGTGAATCATGCAATGATCAGAGTGTCCTACAGCTGCACGTGGTAAAGACCGATAGGCATCTTTTAGTGTTGTGTAGCAGTGGTCTAGAGTATTCTTGCCTCGTGTTACTGAGTTAATAACCACCGTGATTCACTTAACAACGCTGGCAAGAAAGGTCGTAAAATGAGCCAAAACTTACTCAACGAATGTTTTCAGTTAGGAGCAGAAATTTTGGGCTAATGTTGTGGTCATAAGTTGAGGTCTGGCTTTACTTCCAGTAAGCCCATCCATGGAGAAGCTGACTCTCAATTTTTTAAGCAAAATACTCTGTAAAATGGATAATCCGTGGATTACCCACGGATAAGCCAATTGTAAAAAATTAAGCCATATGGAAATTTCTTAGGGTCCGCTTATCTGCGGATGGGCTTATCCATGAATATATACGGTAATATCTGTTAGTTCAGCAGACCATGAAATCATTAATTCTTTTAAACTCATGAATCTTCCTGCAAAACAGGTTGTTTTGGACGGCATGAAGGGTTGAGAGTCATTAATATTCTAATATGTCGAAGCCCAGCTCTTGTTCCTAGTAACCCCGTTGCTTGCTTTTTCACTTTGATAAGCCTTCTTAAACCAGGAATTTAAATGTCTGCTTATTTAAGAGATTTGCAAGCCAATTAATTGAATTCTTAATCCTCACTGCTGCGCAGGTTTTTAAACTGCTTATTATAAAAGGGCAGGAAATAGCTTCTAAGAGAAGATTTTCCTTAAATTGGTGACCTGTTGATGTGTAGGGATTACGATGGCAGAAGTACCTGCAAGCACGGCTGGATTTAAGTCTGCAAAACTTTATCCGTGTTTTTCTCGATCTTGATAGCTTTAAGGGTCCCAGGATTCCCCAGCCAGCATGACGAGAGGTGGCAAAACTGGGCAGGCAAACTGATTTAATAACTGCCTTGCTTAACAACAGAAATTTGGGTTGTAAGTCAAGGGCTGTCTGTAGTTTTAGAGCCACATATCAAGCTCTTGCTGATATGTGGGAATCCAGTAGGAATCAACCCAAGAACTCTTAGTAGATCCTGGGATTTTCTGCCACTCCCCGGATCAACCAATGGGAGATGAAGGTGGGACTTTGAGTGGATAAAAGCAAATTTTGTGTTTCCTTCGTGGAACTTGCACAGAGGAAACCCAACAGAAGATGGGAGCTCAGTTAGAAAGCTCTGGTAAGTTCCTGCTGTAGGGTTTCCTGCCTAAGCAGAGGGTTGGACTAGAAGACCTCCAAGGTCCCTTCCAACTCTGTTATTCTATTCTAATCTATTCTATAAAAAAGAGTTTATAAAAAGAAGGGGCTTGCTTAGATTCTCACAACATGCTGAGTTGAATTAGCTAAAGACCTAATAATATCTACAGAAGCCCAGCATGCTAAATTAAGTTAGTTTGTTCCTGCCTTAGCATTTTGCACTGATCTGGTCTGTGGTTAGTTTCTGATTCAGAATCTTTTCTGGGTTGTTTGAATCCAGAAAACAGGTTAATTACATTTGCAGCTTAAGCCAAAATGCTGGTGGCTTTGTGGCTGGGGGTGTGTTGTGTAAACCCAGCTTAATGTGGACTGTAAACCATAATGTATGGCTTTTTTTAAAAAAAATGTTTTTCATTAATAATTCAAATTTAAAAACAATGGACATGGTTTGGCATCTCTGGTTTCTAACATTTCCGTCTAATTCAAATTAATACGTAGGACATTCCTCAATCTATATACAAATCTACATATATCTTACTTCATTACATGTCAAGTATACAATGTAATTCCTCCTAAAAAAAACTATATCTATATCCAATAAACCTATATCTTACTCACAGGTTTAATATACATTGACATATACATTTCTGGACATTCATTACCTCTTCTTCATGGCATTCTTCCTCTTGTCTAACCATTCATAAAATTAAAGGAGACTATGATGATCTGGAGTAAATGGTTTGGGAACCGTATTGATTTGGATAATTGGCAGAATTTGTGGGGAAAAAATATCAAAATTACGTTGGCGGCCTCATACAAAGAAAAAATGTATAAAATGTTTTACAGGTGGCACTTCCCACCCACAAGACTGGCAAGAATCAGCAAAAAATATTCTCCAATATGTTGGAAATGTGAGGTGGTCCCAGGGTCCTGTTATCATATGTGGTGGGCGTGCTTAAAAAGCAAAAAGCTCTTGGCATCAAATTAAGAGCTGGCTAGAAGAGATTTTAACGGCTAAAATAGAAGTCAAGCCAGAATTTTTCTTGTTGGGAACGATAGGACGGTAAATATAGTAAAAATGTAACCTATTTAATATTACATGTATTAACAGCTATTTAATATTACATGTATTAACAGCTGCTTTGTTTGTTCGCGCAGGACTGGCATAGGGATTTTAATAGGATTTTAATTCGTTTTAATGTTTTAACATTTTAAAATTTGGGGTTTTATTCTAAATGTTTTAATTTGGCCATTTGTATAATAAGTTTTTTAAATTATGGTTTTATGTGTATACTGTTGTTGTTTCTTATCATGGCTGTAAACCGCCCTGAGTCCTTTGGGAGAAAGGCGGTATAAAAATTTAATAAATAAATAAATAAATAAATAAATAAATAAATAAATAATAGCATTTGCTCAAAAATGGAAGAGTAAAGAAACACCTTCAGAAGAGGAAGTGTTATGTAAAATCCTCAATTGTGCAGAAATGGACAGACTCGCCTTAGAACTCAAAAACACCATTTATGGCTTAATGTGTTCTACGTTCTCAATGGGTGTTTGTTTGGCAATCTATAGCTAAGGAAATCATGGCTTGGTATTTAATGTGAAACTGACCGTAATGTGGCTGGTTTGGTCGTGGTTTATTGAGTGGACAGGTGGTCCTCGACTTACGACCACAATTGAGCCCAGAATTTATGTTGCTAAGTGAGAAATTTGTTCAGTGAGTTTTGTCCCCTTTTTCGACCTTTTCGACCTTTTCGAATCACTGCAGTTGTTAAATTAGTAACACGGTTGTTAAGTGAATCTGGATTCCCCATTTTCTTCGCTCGTCGGAAAGTTGCAGAAGGGGATCACATGACCGCAGGATACGGCAACCGTCTTAAATATGAGTCAGTTGTCAAGCATCTGAATGTAAATCATGTGACCGTAGGGATAATGCAACCGTCATAAGTGTGAAAAATGGTCCTAAATCACTTTTTTCAGCGCCGTTGTAACTTCGAACGGTGACTAAATGAACGGTTATAAGTCGAGGACTACCTGCAGCAATAGTTACTAAGAGGGGCATCCAATTTTACGAGCAGTTGTTAAGTGAATGTAGCAGTCATTAAACGAATCCTTTGTTTGCAGTTGGGTGGTTTTTTTTTTTTTTGCCTGAAACCCAGAAGTAAACTCCGGTTTCTGGCAAAAATGTAAATTGCTGACCATCAGGTGGCAAAGAAATAACAATAATTATAAAAATAACAATTCTCCCGATTAATTTTATCTGGCTTAATTTGGTTTCCCTTTTTCACGACAGCCAACAAGAAGAAGGAGAAAGAACGGCCGGAAATCTCCCTCCCGTCAGACTTCGAACACACGATCCACGTTGGATTTGACGCCGTGACAGGCGAATTTACAGTAAGAACGGCAGGCTTGGCTTCTAGTGTAGGCTGTGATGTTATCGGCTGTGGAATAACCTTGTGTGGGTGTCGGCAACCTGTGGCTCCAGAGCCGCATGCGGCTCTTAGGGCTCTCTGCTGTAGCGCCCTGTTGGGTGAGCCCACCACTGGCTGGCCCCGCCCCTCGCCCTCCTCTCCCAGTCACGCCTGCCCTGAGAAGGGCCAAAGAATGGCCTGTGTCTTTTATATATATATACTTTATTGAACTTTTTTACATTAAAAGCATAGGAAAAAAGGAAAAAGAAAAAATTATATCACTTAACAGCTATTTCTGGTGTTTTTCTTCTAACAATAATCCGTGCAATAATGACAAACATTAAATTGTACATATTTATGTTCTTATTTTATCCATTGATTATACTTAGTAACTAAATATCTTAATAACTAATAATAATAATAATAATAATAATAATAACTAAATATCCCTATCTAAATATAATAAATATAAACATATTTATTCATTAAAGCGGGACTGGCATAATTAGTGATGTATTTTAATTGGGTTTTTTAATATTTTTAACTTTTAACTTAAATTTTAATAATCAGCCTTTAAAATTTGCTCTTTTTAAATGTTGTTTTAAATTGTATACATCTTTGTTTTTATTCTGGCTGTACACCACCCTGAGTCCTTTGGGAGAAGGGCGGTATAAAAATTTAATAAATAAATAAATAAATAAATCTCTCCTTTCCATCCATCCATACCACCGTTCCCATATGCCATAAAATACTGATGTCTCTTTATCCTTCAAACTCAGAGTTAGTTTGTCCATTTCTGCGCAATTCATGATCTTTTGTATAATAAGTCTCTCTGTGGGCACACATGGCTGTTTCCAACATTGAGCGAAGGCCATCCTAGCAGCAGTTAATATATGTAGTATTAAATATTTTATACTCTTCACGTATTTTTTTTTTTTTTAAATCTCCAATAAAAAGAGTTCGGGTTCTAGATCCAGTTGTTCATTCGTGATTTCATGTAGCCACTTTTTAATTTTTTAACCAATATTTACGGGATTCAGGGCAGGGCCACCACATATGATAATATGTTCCGTCTTTATTTTTGAGTGGCCTGGGTCTTTTGAGGGCGGCCTGTATAGCTTGGTCAACCATAGGTTCTTAAACAGAGCATAACCGGCCGGGTTCAGGCAACACGTTAAACGGGATAGCAGAAAGGCTGACCGTTCTTTCTTTAAAAAAAATTATTATTTTTAGGGCATGCCGGAACAATGGGCCCGCTTGCTCCAGACGTCCAACATCACCAAACTGGAGCAGAAGAAGAACCCTCAGGCCGTCCTGGATGTTCTCGAATTCTACAATTCCAAAAAGACCTCGAACAGCCAGAAATATATGAGTTTCACAGGTAGGTAACCTTGTTTTTAGACCAGATCAGGAAGGCTGTTCTTGTGAAGGTAATAGGTGGGGCCTTGATAGACTTTTGCATGTTTGGAGATCTCCAGAAAACTTGCGTTGATCTTGGCCAATCGGCTAAGGCCATGATGGCGAATCTACGGCACGCTATATGCTCTCTGCGGGCACGCGAGCCGTCGCCCAGCTCAGCTCCACCCAGCATGCGCGTTTGCCTCCCGCCGGCCAGCTGATTTTTGGATCTCTGCTGTGCACAGGGGTGCGTGCGGGTCGCGCGGGGGAATGCGGCGCCCCCGCTGCGGCCCGTTTTTGGTCCCCAGGAGGCTGCAGGGACGCCTGCTAGAGCCCAAAACGAGGTGCAGGGGGTCACGCGGGGCCCAGCGGGGATCAAAGTGGGGTTATGCGCATGTGCGGAGGGCAGGGGAGCATTGCATTATGGGTGTAGACACGCGACGACAAAAAGGCGACGACATTTAGCCATCACTGGGCTAAAAAATAAATTTAGGTAGTCCTTCACTTACGGCAGTCCGTTTAGTGACCGTTCGAAGTGACGACGCCACTGAAAAAAGTGCCTAATGACCATTTTTCACACTTATGAAAGTATGCTCCATGCTCCCATGACCAAAATTTAGATGCTTGGCAATTGGCTCATATTTATGACGATTGCAGTGTCTCGAGGGGGTGGGGGGGTGTCACGTGGTCTCCTTTTGCAACTTTCTCAACTGGCTTCTGAGAAGGAAAGTCAGCGGTGAAGCCAGATTCACTTAAGAACCGCGTTACTAACTTAACGGCTGTGAAATTCACTTAACAATTCTGGCCCGGAAGTCATAAAAATGGGGTCAGAGCTCACTTTAACACCTTGTCTCGCTTAGCAACAGAAATTTTGGCCTCTATCGGGATCGTAACCCGAGGACTATCTGCAGTTATCGCTGTCGCTGGCTTCTGAGCTTAATTTCTGGGTTACCTAAATTATATCATTCCTCCTCCTCTCATTCCTCATTCTCACAATGATCCATCCTCCATCTGGTGCAGAGAAATATTTCATGAGATCTAATCTCAAAATAAACCGTTGGTCTTTGCTGTACTGTAACTAACCACAGTCATACTTCTAGAAATTAGAGCAGCTTGAGAACCGATGCCGTGTTAGAAATGTTAGAAATTAGGCAGTGGAAGAGGGCAGTGGTGAAATCTGAACCGGTTTACTACCGGTTCGCTGGCTGCGCATGCGCAGTGCGCACCGCGCACCAAATGCAAGGTGCAAGCCAAAAGGAGGCATGGGGTAAGTAGAACAGCACACAGGGTGTGTGTATGTGAGAGAGATCAGCTGTGGTGCGCAATCTTTTTTTTTTTTTTTTTACTTTTTAAAAAACATACTCTGCCAAATACGTTGTAAAAAAAAAGATGCTTTTAAAAGTAAAAAAGTAAAAAAAAAAGGCTCTGACGATCGCGCAGCTCAGCTCAGCTTTTCCGAACCACCTGCCGCCATTGCTACCGGATCAGTCGACCCGGTCCGAACCGGGAGCATTTCACCCCTGGAAGAAAGTAGAGATGGGAGGAATACCTAGATTAAACATCCAAGAAGCAGGTAAAGATTTAAGAGAGGAATTTGGGAGACAAGTCAAAAAACAAAACAAAAAAACATAGCAATTAAAGTATTGAAGCGGGCAAGAGATGGATGGGTTTTTTCCCCGTGGTTCAGAGTTACTTTTGCTTTTCTCTGGCTCTCTTCTTCTTTTCCTTTTTCCTTTTTCTTTTTTATTGAAAAAGTTTTAACAAGCAAAAACATTTCCCTCCCTTTTTCCCCCCCTCCCCCCCACAAACCCTCCCCCCCCCCGCTTCCCGGGTCAATCACAAAGTATTGTTATACATAAACCAAACATAGAGTAAAATTTTCCCTTCTAATCCAATTAACCTCATCCAAATCTTTTCGTTTCCCAACCCCCCCATTACATAAAATAATACTTCCTAATTATTCAAAGGCAATCTGATCTTTTTTCTTTTTTTAAGTAGATGACATGATTAGAAGTTAGATAAGAAAGAAAGAAAAAGTTTCTTAACAAAGGGTGATATGATCAAAAGTTAGAGTAAGTGATAGAAATAAGAAAAGGGGGAAACCTTAGCATATTCCTTTTTACATCGTAACATGAAAGTAATAACAATAACTGTTGTTATGTTATGTTATGTTATGTTATGTTATGTTATGTTATGTTATGTTATGTTATGTTATGTTATGTTATGTTATGTTATGTTATGTTATGTTATGTTATGTTAAAAGGTGGAATAATTGAACAACGATAGATTATAATTTAATATAAGTATGCATTATTATAGAATAGAATAGAATTTTTTTATTGGCCAAGTGTGATCGGACACACAAGGAATTTGTCTTGGTGCATATCCGTTATTGGAGGTTTTTAAAATGAGATTGGATAACCATTTGTCTGAAACGGTATAGGCTCTCCTGCCTGAGCAGAGGGTTGGACTAGAAGACCTTCAAGGCCCCTTTCAGCTCTGTTATTTTGTCATTCTAAGCTCCTTCATTCTTCTGCCTTACCTCTAGCAAAAAGACATGAATCTCAAGGGATATAGATATGATGTCAGGGCTACTCTTCAGCATGGGAAATTATGGGTATCGGAGTCTTCCATACAACCAGATGTGCATCTGAATAATTAAATTTCTGTTTCCTTTTTTTGCTGGTTTGATTTGAGTGGTCTCTGGCATGCCTAATTATCTGACGAGAGTCTGTTTTTCTTCCAGATAAATCCGCGGAAGATTATAACTCCTCAAATACTCTGGTGAGTCGCATTTTGGTGCCTTAAGATATCCAAATATTAAAGTCTTTGTAAAATATGATGTGCGTAAACCTACGGTGAATTGTTAGTTCTGCTGTCAACAGTCTACACATCAGATCAGCTTTGAGGTTATGGAGACTCTGGGTAAAGACTCTTGAGACTCTAGAAAGAGTGCAGAGAAGAGCAACCAAGATGATTAGGGGACTGGAGGCTAAAACATATGAAGAACGGTTGCAGGAACTGGGTATGTCTAGTTTAATAAAAAGAAGGACTAGGGGAGACATGATAGCAGTATCTCAGAGGTTGCCCCAAAGAAGAGGGAGTCAAGCTATTCTCCAAAGCACCTGAGGGTAGAACAAGAAGCAATGGGTGGAAATTCATCAAGGAGAGAAGCAATTTAGAACTAAGGAGAAATTTCCTGACAGTTAGAACAATCAATAAGTGGAACAACTTGCCTCCAGAAGTTGTGAATGCTCTAACACTGGGAATTTTAAAGAAAATGTTGGATAGCCATTTGTCTGAAATGGTGTAGAGTTTCCTGCCTGGGCAGGGGGTTGGACTAGAAGACCTCCAAGGTCCCTTCCAACTCTGTTATTATGTTACGTTATGTTAAATACATATAACTTTGAACGGTCACTAAATGAACCGTTGAAAGTCGAGGTCTAGCTGTATATTTCCTTATTGCTGTCAGAACAGGGTTAGCTGATGACCAAAACAGTACAGGTAGTCCTCAATTTACGTCCAGCCATTCTTCAAATTTATGATGGAGCCCCCCCAAAAATATTACAGTTAATTCTCCACTTGCAACCGTTCGTTTAGTGACCATTCAAAGTTAACAACGGCACTGAAAAAAGTGGCGGACGACCATTTTTCATACTTACGACCGGTACAGCATCTCTATGGTCACTTGATCAAAATTGGGATGCTGAATGAAATTTGAACAATCTGCAATTTTATCTTGCAGTTTGTTACGGCCATTTGTAGCAATCACGTGACCACAAATTACTTTGCTTTTTTTTCCGGCCAGAAATCAGCATTTATTTCCGGGGTTTAGCCAAAAGATGCCCATTGCAGAGGATGGGTTCACTGAATGACCGTGGATTCGTTTAACAACCATGAGGATTTGCTTAAGGACCGCTGGGGGGGGAAAGGTCATTATAGAGGGTCTGTCACATGATGTCCCACTTAACACCCGACACATCATCATCACCATCATTTTAACGACCCCAAAATCCCTCGTGGAATGGAGTCTGGGCGACTGAATGGAGCTAGGTGTTTACTGGCCGGATGCCCTTCCTGTTGCCAATGCGGAGTTACATTCATATTCTCATTGTGCCCCGAGAGAGAAATATCTGCCTCTACCTAGGATCGAACTCGCAGCCTCCTGATTGTGAGGCGAGAGCTCCACCTCTTGGCCACCGCACCGCTCATTTTTAACACCCGACACATCTTAACAACTATAATTCCAGGCTCAATTACAGTCGTAAGTCGAGGACTATTAGAAGTAAAATTCACGTCTCCTGCCCCACCCCCCCACCCCCCGTCCCCGGATTTATCGAAAGACACTTGATCGCTTGGCCATGAGTGGTTTTTTTGACCTGCCTTTATTAAAATGCATCGTCTTTTAAGGTTATTGGTCAAGAGCCATCATAGTAAATGTAGCTATTAAGTACCATGCAATAACGACAGGTTGTTTCTGGAAAGCCCTTTTGGATTGATTACACTTAATGGAGAGCTATTATCCAAGTTTGCTGACGGGGTCTGGACAGCATATTTGCAGGCAGCTGTCATCTATTATGGGATGGGCAAATATGCAAGGGAAGCAAGATCCCTCGCATCCTGGACATAAACTGTTTCAACTCCTACCCTCAAAACGACGCTATAGAGCACTGCACACCAGAACAACTAGACACAAGAACAGTTTTTCCCCGAAGGCATCACTCTGCTAAACAAATAATTCCCTCAACACTGTCAGACTATTTACTGAATCTGCACTACTATTAATCGTTTCATAGTTCCCATCACCAATCTCTTTCCACTTATGACTGTAGGACTATAACTTGTTGCTGGCAATCCTTATGATTTATATTGATATATTGACCATCAATTGTGTTGTAAATGTTGTACCTTGATGAAGGTATCTTTTCTTTTATGTACACTGAGAGCATATGCACCAAGACAAATTCCTTGTGTGTCCAATCACACTTGGCCAATAAAATTCTATTCTATTCTATTCTATTCTAAAAGATTGAAAAGCAGTCCTGGGTTGTCCTGATGCACGCCTTCTGCACATGCCTCCTGCAACAGTGTGACACTCATTACCCATTTCGATGTAAACTTGCAGCCCCGTCCCCCCCGGGGCCCACGGTCCACTATCGGGCTGGGGCCCTTTCTGAATTGGGCCGTGTGAGCGGCTGGCCGGAGCAGGCGCACATAGCTCAGGTTGCATGAGCGGTGGGCCGGTGGGGTTAGGGTTAGGGATTGTTTTCTTGGAGACGTTTCATTACCCAGCTAGGTAATGTTGTCAATGCATTAGAAGGGAGTGGGGTTTGCGGAAAAGGAGAATGGGAGGAGGAGGAAGACTGTGGGCTTCTTAGTGGTCTCTGAGCTTGGATGTTTTCTTGGAGACGTTTCATTACCCAGCTAGGTAATGTTGTCAATGCATTAGAAGGAGGAGGTTGTGGAAAAGGAGAATGGGAGGAGGAGGAAGACTGTGGGCTTCTTAGTGCTCTCTGAGCCTGGATGTTTTATGGAGACGTTTCATTACCCAACTAGATAATGTCATCAGTACTAGAAGGGAGGGAGGTTTGTGGAAAAGGAGAATGGGAAGAAGAAGAGGAGGAGGAGGAGGAGGAGGAGGAGGAGGAGGAGGAGGAGGAGGAGGAGGAGGAGAACGACGACTGTGGAGTCTTTGGAGCTCTCTTAGCTTGGTTGTTTTATGGAGACGTTTCATTACCCAACTAGGTAACGTCATCATGGCTAGTTTGGGTAATGAAATGACTGCAAGAAAACAACCAAGCCCAGAGAGAATCAAGGCCTCCCAGTTGAATGGGTGGTGAGGGGAAATGGGGGAACCCAAGGGCTGGGTTTGTGGGGGTAATTAGCAAACAATGAGTACCTAATATGGGGGTGACCTGAAGACTACTTGAGCAGCTTGAGGAGAGATTTACACCTTGAAGGCCCAGCCTCCATCTCTTCCTCCAGGCCGTGGTAGATACACAAGGACCCTGGTGGCCTTCAGGAAAATGCCTTCCTCACTGAACGCTAATGGTGGGTCTTGAAGCCCCCCGCGTTGGAGTGAGGCTGGGAAGAGGCAGGAAATTACGGTGGTGTCTCATTTCACGGTTGGTAGAGGAGGGGTCCCCAATCCCCCCGGGGGGCCCCCGGCCCACTATCAGGCTGCAGCCTGTTTGAAACCAGGCCACGCGAGCGATAGGCAAGCACACGCGTGTGTGAAGCTCCATTCACACAAATGGAGTTCACACAGGAGCAATCTCATATTAAAAACCTCCAATGATGGAGCACCCAAAACTTCTGGAGGCAAGCCGTTCCACTGATTAATTGTTCTCACTGTCAGGAAATCTTTCTTTCTTCCTTCCTTCCTTCCTTCCTTCCTTCCTTCCTTCCTTCCTTCCTTCCTTCCTTCCTTCCTTCCTTCCTTCCTTCCTTTCTTTCTCTCTCTCTCTCCCTCCTTCCCTCCTTATCTTTTCTCCTTCCTCCCTCCCTCCCTCTCTTTCTTTCCTTCCCTCTTTCCTCCCACCGTCCCTCCCCCTTCCTTCCTTCTTTTCTCTCTCTCCCTCCCCTCCCACTTTATCTTTCCTTCCTTTTCCTCCCTCCCTCTCTTTCCTTCCTTCCTCTCTTCCTCCCTCCTCCCTCCTTCCTTCCTCTCTCTCCTCCCTCCTTCTCTTTCCTTCCTTCTTTCCTCCTCTCCCTCTTTCCTTCCTTCCTTCCCTCCCTCCCTCCTTGCTTTCTTTCTTTCTTCCTCTCTCTCTCTCCCTCCCTCCCCCCCCCTCTTTATCTTTCCTTCCTTCCTTCCTTCCTTCCTCCTCCTCCCTCCCTCCTCCTTCCTTCCTTCCTTCCTTCCTTCCTTCCTTCCTTCCTTCCTTCCTTCCTTCCTTCCTTTCCCTCCCTCCCTTCTCTCTCTCTCTCTCTCCATGATTAGTTTCTATCCATTGCTTCTTATTCTGCCTTCAGGTGCTTTGGAAAATAGCTTGACCCTTTCTTCTCTGGGGCAGCCTCTCAGATATTGGAAGACTGCTATCCTGTCACCCCCAGTCATTCTCATTAAGTTAAACATCCCCAAGTCCTGCAATTGTTCTTCATATGTTTTAGCCTCCAGTCCCCTAATCCTCTTTGACATTTTTTATTATCTCATCAAAGGTTTCATGATAGTGTTTTGGCATAAAATTTTGCCAAGTTTTAATTCCACAGGACTGAAGGGTTCTGGATTTTGGATGCATTCTGTAAGTGAGCCCGTTTGAAGTATCTTGGTTCAAAAATTGTTCTCCAACGATGTGTCGCTGAGCAGAGTTAAAGGTTAAACACAGATAAACTAAGAGATTTTGCAGTTTATGGAAGGAGTGCGTGCAACATTTAAGCTTTTATCTAACTTTGTTTGCTTGCTGTGTGAATATAGGCATTAAGAGCCAGGGCTGTTCTGTCGCTGAATATTGGACTGAAACCCAAAATATAAAGCTTTACAAGTCTACGCAAATAGACTAATCCTTGACATACGATCATAATTGAGCCCAAAATTTATGTTAAGTGAAACATTTGTCAGGTGAGTTTTCCTCCCATTTCATGATCTTTTTTGCCACAGTTGTTAAGTGAATCACTGCAGTTGTTAAGTTAGTAATACGGTTGTTAAGTGAAT
The DNA here is from genome assembly GCF_028640845.1 of Ahaetulla prasina. Taxonomy (NCBI): domain Eukaryota; kingdom Metazoa; phylum Chordata; class Lepidosauria; order Squamata; family Colubridae; genus Ahaetulla; species Ahaetulla prasina. The sequence continues at coordinate 5,539,830 of NC_080543.1, read as the reverse complement.
CTGGGCTCCCTGTTTATTTTGCTTGGCAGAAGGTTTCAAAAAGTTGTCCTTAGATCCTGGGACACAGCAACTGTTGTAAGTACATGCCAGTTGCCAATCTGAATTTTGATCATGTGGCCCTAGGGATGCTGTGTGTGTGAAAAACGGTTGTTTTCAGTGCTGTTGTAACTTTGAACGGTCACTAAATGAACCGTTGTAAAACGAGGATTACCTGTACTTCATCTGTTCCTTGTAGGATTGTTTGTAGAAATAATGCAAGTTTGCTTTCCCTTTAAACACATGTATAGATAGAAAACAAGGAGGCATGAAATAAGAGAGAGAAGGAACTGAATTTGGCAGGACTAAACATAACGCCTCAGATCTGAATTTATTTTATTGATGCGATTTTTTTTTAAAAAAAAGCCCACTGAATCTTCAAGCACCAAACAAACATGTTTGCGAAAGGTGCTATTTTTAAAACCCAGCCTTTTCCAAATAACAGGTAAAAAAAGCTGTCGCTGTGCATTTAACACATTCAGATGAATCTAATTCTCTCACTTCCAAGCAAATAACGTTTATTTTTAAACGAGCTAGTTTTTCCGAGTTGGCTGTTTTTTCACACATAGAGAGGAAAAGTGATAGATAGGTTGAAGAGGATAACTTGGCCTCAGTTCTCAGGATTGTAGATTGTGCGAACACCCTGTCTCACATTTAAACCAGCAATGTCAGGTTCAGGCTGTTTCGTGTGAATTTCTTGGCTGGGAAGAAAACCATGTAATCTGTTCTCTTCGCATCCTGGACATAAACTGTTTCAACTCCTACCCTCAAAACGACGCTATAGAGCACTGCACACCAGAACAACTAGACACAAGAACAGTTTTTTCCCGAAGGCCATCACTCTGCTAAACAAATAATTCACTCAACACTGTCAAACTATTTACTAAATCTGCACTACTATTAATCGTTTCATAGTTCCCATCACCAATCTCTTTCCACTTATGACTGTATGACTATAACTTGTTGCTGGCAATCCTTATGATTTATATTGATATATTGATCATCAATTGTGTTGTAAATGTTGTACCTTGATGACTGTATCTTTTCTTTTATGTACATTGAGAGCATATGCACCAAGACAAATTCCTTGTGTGTCCAATCACACTTGGCCAATAAAATTCTATTCTATTCTATTCTATTCTATTCTATTCCAAGTTGCCAACGAAGTCTTAAGAAAATCTGCGAGAATCATATTTTTCTGGTTAACTCGATTTCTGCTGTTGTAATGTTTATCCCCATCCTTCAGCCACAGGATAATTGGATGAATAAGGACAAAAAACCAGGATTTTTATTGTATTATATGAACACACAACCCCAATCTTTTGCTGGCACCAAATTCCCAAATTTTTCAGATTGTCCTCCTTACTTGCTTCAAACTGAAGTCAAGTTTCTAGTCCTCATGTTTTTGAGTCAAGGGTTGCCCCGGGTTGATCTTTTCTGGATTGCAAGTTAAGCAGGGATAAAATACCTGGTTGGTATTTTCTAAGGAAGTCCCCTTTATCTTCTGCCTCTCATCAGCTTTAATCCAGATTACAGGTAGTTTTCACTTAACGACTGATCAAAATTACCAGAGCCAGATTCACTTAACGACCATGTCATTAAGTTAAGAAACGTCAGTGATTCACTCAAGGGCTGTGGCAAGAAAGGTAGTGAAATGGAGTGAAGCTGACTTAAGAACTGTCTTGTTTAGGAACTCATTTAACAATTATCTGGCTTAGCAACCAAACATTTTCGGGCTGAATTGTGGTCGTAAGTCGAGGACCCCTCTGAAATACCTTGTCTTGAAATCCTGGCTATAAATTATTCTTTCTTTCTTGACCCTCCTGCCTCATGATGGAAATCTTACCGGCTGCTTATAAAACCACCGTGACATATTCATTACTCAGCAGGTGAATGGATGCGCATCTTGAAAAAGGAATTTTTTTAAAAAAAAATTGTGCTCAGCCAGTGTTTTAATAAGCAGCAATAAATATTGTTGGTTTGGCTGCTTGGTCAAGGCATCCTTTGTTAGTCTGGCAGAGGGAATTTGCCATGCTGAGAGAAAGTCCTTGATGTTGCCTAATGACTTTCCTTGTTCCTAAAGAAGAAGAAATTTTGCAATTTTTTTTTATTTTTGCTGCAATCCATAATCTTCCTCACTCCACTTCCTTTTTTTAAAAAATTTTTATTTGCATTTATATCCCGCCGTTCTCCGAAGACTCAGGGCAGCTTACAGTGTGTAAGGCAATAGTCTCATTCTATTTGTATATTTACAAAGTCAACTTATTGCCCCCCCAACAATCTGGGTCCTCATTTTACCTACCTTATAAAGGATGGAAGGCTGAGTCAACCTTGGGCCTGTTGGGACTAGAACCTGCAGTAATTGCAGGCAGCTGTATTTTAATAACAGGCTTCTTACAGCCTGAGCCACACCGCGGCCCTTTAAAAAATAAATACAGGTAAACCTCGATTTACGACCATAATTGAGCCCAATGTTTCTGTTCCTACGCAAAACATTTCTTAAGTGGATTTTGTCCCTTTTTACGACCGTCCTTGCCACCGCTGTTAAGCGAATCACTGTGGTTGTTAAGTTAGCAACACGGTTGTTAAGTGAATCTGGCTTTCCCTCTTGACTTTGCTTGACAGGAGGGCGCAAAAGGGGATCATGCGATGGGTCACTACGACCGTCGTAAATATGAGTCAGTGGCCAAGTGTCCGGATTTCAGACAACCAGGGGGAATGCTGCAATGGTCGTAACTGTGAAAAATGGTCATAAGTTATTCCTTTCAGTGCTGTTGCAAATTTGAACGGCTACTAAATGAATTGTTGTAAGTCGAGGAATGATTCTTGGGAAATGGATTCATTAAATTTAAATTTAATTAGGAAATGACTTTATCTGGTTTTTGAGGGGGAAGATAGATTGGCTTTGGAGATTGGATTGAACTGTATTCAATCCATCAACAACTCATAAGAGATTAAGAAACAAACGTGGATTTTTTGATCCAGGACCAATTACAGGTAGTCCTCAACTTATAACCATCATTTCTGTTGCTAAGTGAGACATTTGTGAAGTGAATTTTGCTCCATTTTGCTTCATAAGAGATGCTGTTTAGAAACAAATGTGGATATTTGAGCCAGGATCAATTATAAGTAGTCCTCAACTTATGACCACCATTTCTGTTGCTAAGTGAGATATTTGTGAAGTGAATTTTGCTCCATGTTGCTTCATAAGAGATGCTATTAAGAAACAAACGTGGATTTTTGATCTAGGACCAATTACAGGTAGTTCTCAACTTGTGACCATCATTTCTGTTGCTAAGTGAGACGTTTGTGAGGTGAATTTTGCTCCATTTTGCTTCATAAGAGATGCTATTAAGAAACAAACGTGGATTTTTTGATCCAGGACCAATTACAGGTAGTCCTCAACTTATAGCCATCATTTCTGTTGCTAAGTGAGATGTTTGTGAAGTGAATTTTGCTCCATTTTGCTTCATAAGAGATGCTATTAAGAAACAAACGTGGATTTTTTGATCCAGGACCAATTACAGGTAGTTCTCAACTTACGACCATCATTTCTGTTGCTAAGTGAGATATTTGTGAAGTGAATTTTGCTCCATTTTGCTTCATAAGAGATGCTATTAACAGACAAACATGGATATTTGAGCCAGGACCAATTACAGGAAGTCTTAATTTATGACCATCATTTCTGTTGCTAAGTGAGACGTTTGTGAAGTGAATTTTGCTCCATTTTGCTTCATAAGAGATGCTATTAAGAAACAAACGTGGATTTTTTGATCCAGGACCAATTACAGGTAGTCCTCAACTTATAGCCATCATTTCTGTTGCTAAGTGAGACATTTGTGAAGTGAATTTTGCTCCATGTTGCTTCATAAGAGATGCTATTAAGAAACAAACGTGGATTTTTTGATCCAGGACCAATTACAGGTAGTTCTCAACTTGTGACCATCATTTCTGTTGCTAAGTGAGACGTTTGTGAAGTGAATTTTGCTCTGTTTTGCAACCTTTCTTGTCACAGTTGTTAAGCGAAGCACTGCAGTTGTTCGTTTAGTCACACGTTGTTAAGCGAGTCAGGCTTAAAATTGTGATTCACATAACAACTGCCTCACACTTAGCAACAGAAGTTTCAGTGGTGGCCGTAAACCGAGGACTACCTATAAAGCCTTTCTTTCGGCAGAAAATGGCAGTCCGGCCTAAGGGGTGGAATTGCGGGACGGGGAGCCTCGTCCGTCCTCAGCCATTCAAGGTGGTTGTGGGCGGCCATTTCGTGAAAAATGTCTGTACGGTTGCCTTCAGGTTCCGAGCAAAAGCTGTGGAATAATAGAAATAAAAGAAATAATTAAGTGAGTGTTATTTCCACGCAGAACGTGAAGGCCGTGTCGGAAACCCCAGCGGTGCCCTCTGTGTCGGAAGATGAGGATGACGATGATGAAGCTCTCCCTCCGCCGGTCATCGCCCCTCGGCCCGAACACACAAAATCGGTGAGTGGCTCTTCTCCATAGGAGTAAATTGTTCTGAAAACGGGTTTGTACAAATACAGGTGGTCCTCGACATACAACAGTTCACTTAATGATCGTTCCAAGTTACGACGGCACTGGAAAAAAAAGTGACTTGGGACCATGTTTCAGACTTACGACCGTGGCAGCGTCCCTGCGGTCACGTGATTTACATTCGGATGCTTGGAAACTGACTCATATTTATGACGGTTGCATTGTCCCGGAGTCATGTGATCCCCTTTTGTGATCTTCCGACAAACGGGGGGGAAGCCAAATTCACTTAACAACGGTGTTACTAATTTAATAACTGCGATGATTCACTTAACCAATGTGGCAGAAAAGCCGTAAAACTTCACAAATGTCTCCCTTAGCAACATAAATTTTGGACTCAATCGTGGTCGTGCGTTGAGGACTAGCTGTAGTCCTCGACTTACAACAATTCATTTAGTGACCGTTTGAAGTTATGGCGGCACTGAAAAAAATGACTTATGACCGTTTTTCACACTTTGCAGCATTCCCACGGTCACATGATCAAAATTCAGATGCTTGGCAACTGACTCGTATTTATGACGGTTGCAGTGTCCCGGGGGCGTGTGATCCCCTTTTGTGGTCAGTGGAATAATCAGATTCACACAGCTATGCGACTCACTTAACAACTGTTGGTTTTCCTTGACTTATGACAACAATTGAGCCCAAAATTTCCATTCCTGAGCAAGGCAGTTGTTAAGTGAATTTTGCCCCATTTTACGACTTCCCTTGCCACAATTGCTGGGCTGCAGTTGTTCAGTTGGGAACTACGGTTGTTAAGTGAATCTTCCCCTTTGCGTGTCACATGATCTCAAAAAGGGGGATCATGTGACCCTGGGACACTGCAACTGTCATCAATATGATTCCGTTGCCAAGCGTCCACATTTTGATGACGTAACCGTGGGGATTCTGCCACGGTCGTTAAGTGTGAAAGTCACTTCTTTCAATGCCTTTGTAATTTCCAAGCGCTCACTAAATCAAATGTCGTAAGTTGAGGACCACCTATACTTGGGTTAGAAGAACATACTGTTGTGTCTCGTCCGATCTCACCACAGCCGGGGCCTTCTTATCTGCTTCCGAACACGGAGGAATGTCCTAGTATGCCTCCCGGCCCCAGCCCTGGCTCCATGCCCAGACAGGCTGAAGAGGAAGAAATACCTCCAGCCCCCAGCTCTGGCTCCATGCCCAGGCAAACTGAGCAACTAGACCCCTCCCCCTCCTCCACAGCATGAGAGCCTGAGGGAGGTCAATTGCCAACAGCTGCCGACTGGAGTGACCCTCGCGTCAGAAGACTGGATAGGCGGAGGCAACAGAAGGAAGGGAGGGGCAGGCCTGGATAAGTGCTGAGTCATGGAGCCACACCCCATGGCCTATATAAAGGATCTGCTTTCTGGCATTCTCTGACTCAGGCAAAGTCTAAACATATCTTGCTGAAGTCACTTTCTGGTCTCCTGCCTGCCTTGAGGACTTTGCTAGGACTTTGGCAGAGCTGCGGAGGCACGCCTGATTCGGATTTCCCTGACCCGGCCGTCAGCGGAGGAGTGGGACGCGACACATACATGCTTGTAAGACAGAAGAAGCAGCAGTAAACCTCATTGTTTTTCAGCAGTCCCAGCTCCTGAAGGTAGACTGCTACTGTTGCTGGAAGCTCCGCTTGGTACCGATGATAAACAGTGGCTGAAAATTCCCTTTTTTTAGCCCTCGCTGTTTTCTAAGTAGGATCACTTTTTTGAGGGCATCATTGGTATCCCAGCAATTTCTCCGTGATCTTTCTCTCATATTTTTTTTAAAATGCCTGTTTCTCTCTCTCCTTCCCAAAAACACAGATTTACACCCGCTCCGTGATCGAACCTCTTCCGCCAGCCCCAACCAGAGATGTGACCACCTCCCCCATCAACTCCCCTTCCGAAAACAGCATCACGCCCCCCGATACGCTGGCGAGAAGTGCCGAGAAACAGAAGAAAAAACCTAAAATGTCCGATGAAGAAATCCTGGAAAAATTAAGTAAGATTTGTTTTTAAATCGGGATGTCGGCGGTTAGAAGGGGCTATTACAGGTAGTCCTCGACTTATGACCACAGTTGCGGCCAGCATTTCTGTTGCTACGCGAGACACGGGTTAAGGGAGTTTCGCCCCTTTTTATAACCTTTCTTGCCACCGTTGTTTAATGAATCGTTGCAGTTGTTAAGTGAATCACGCGGTTGTTAAGCGAATCTGGCTCCCCCATTGACTTTGCGTGCCGGAAGGTCGTAAAAGCGGATCGCGTGACCCTTAGGACGCTGCATCTGTCGTAAATATGAGTCAGTGGCTACGTGTCTGAATTCAGATCGTACGGCCGTGTGGATGTTGCAGTGGTCATTAAGTATGAAAAACAAGTCATAATTCACTTTTTTCAGTGCTATGAAAAAAGCTTTGAATGCTCACTAAGCAAACGGCTATATGTTGAGGACTACCTGTATTGCATTGGTGTGTGTGTGTGTGTGCGCGCGCACAATCTTTTAATTGTGATCGCAGACAAAAACATTTCTCGCCTGAGCTCGGCCTCCTGTTTTGTGTTAAGCCATTTCCCCGTGCAAAGTGCGAACTTTCACACAATCGGTGTTTGAAGGCCTTCAGAAGTGTCTCCCAGTGCGGTTTGTGCTGTGATGTGCGATGCGTTGCTTCTCGAAATAGATGGAATGTGTTAAGAGGGATTGTCAAGGCTAAAAATGATATTGTGGAGACTCAACTGTAGGACAGGCCGGGGTGGGGCTGCTGGGGGTTTGCAGGAGTTCGGGAGAACCTCTAGCTAAGATTCTGTGCAGTTCAGAGAACCTCCAAATCCCACTCCTGGGTGGGCCCGCCCAAGAGTCCCCACACGGCCCGTTTTGGATGCATGTGTTGTGACTCCGGCCCCCGAGCCTGTCCTCATGGAGGAGGATGACTCGGAGAGTGAGGGAGAGGAGCCGACAAGGCCTCCCTCTCCAGGTCCCTCCTTCCTGGCAATGCCTCAAGTGCCGGCGGAAGGTCAGGAGGAAGGCGTGTCAGAGCCCCCACAGATAGAGGACGAGGAGGATCAATCTTGGATTGACTCTAGACAGCGTCGGAAAGAGAGGCGTGCGCAGCAAAGGAAGAGGTGTGGCAGGCCCAGAGAGTGCTGAGTCACTGAGCCACACCCCACAGGGGATAAAAGGGGTGGGGTTGCCATCGGGCCCTTGTGACGGACAAAAGCTACTAAGGGTGAGCTGCATCGTTTGAGCCTCAGACAGTTTTTGGATTTAAGGCTTGGATTTTCGTGAGTAAAATTCTTGACCATTCTTTAGACTCCTGGTTGCTCCGGCAACAGACTGTAAACACGCTGACTCTTGATAAGAAACTTGGCAAGCACTTGGAGAGTAGCTGCCAGAACTTTCCTCTGCCAAAGGAAACCAGGCCACGCCCACAGACTAGGCCACGCCCACTATGGCCACGCAACACCCAGCAACAAGGCAGAAAAAACCCTTGCTAAAAGTTTTGAAGCCCACCCCTAAGTACAGGTATTCCTCTACTTACGACAATCCACTTGCAACTGTTGAAAGTTACAAAGGACCTCCCCGCGATTTGGATTCAAATTTACAACGGCATTGAAAACAGTGACTCGCGTCCATATTTTCAAACTTATGACCGTTATGGTCACGCTATCAAATTTCAAACGCTTGGTCACCGACTCGTATTTATGACGGTTGCGGCATCCTCAAGGTCACGTGATTTTCCCCTTTTGACATGCAAAAGCAATGGGGACTTCAACCACGGTGTGAATAACCTAACAGCTGCCGTGAGTCACTTAGCAACTGGGGCAAGGAAGGTCGTAAAATGGAGCAAAATTCTCTTGACCACTGTCTCGTTTAGCAACAGAAACGTTGGGCTCGATTGCGGTCGTAAGTCGAGGACTACTTGTAATAAATAGGTCAGGAACGCTTTTAACCACCAGAACAATTTCTAGCAGCAGATTCAAATTCTTAGATGAAACAAAGCAGGATGGGATACTTATATTTTTGTTATATTTTGAGAGGCAACGCTCTGAATAGGGATTTTTTACATAGGAGTTTTTTCTGGAAGTTCCCCTTCCATACTTACGTAATATTATTCTACTATACCTTTGTTTAAAATGAAGGAAAGTGATCGATCTGTAATATAATACTTTACCAGTAAGTTCCTGCATCGAAAAGAGGGCTGTGAAAATATTTACAGACCCCTCGCATCCTGGACATAAACTGTTTCAACTCCCACCCTCAAAACGACGCTACAGAGCACTGCACACCAGAACAACTAGACACAAGAACAGTTTTTTCCCCGAAGGCCATCACTCTGCTAAACAAATTATTCCCTCAACACTGTCAAACTATTTACTAAATCTGCACTACTATTAATCTACTCATCATTCCCATCACCCATCTCCTTCCACTTATGACTGTAACTTTGTTGCTTGTATCCTTATGATTTATATCGATATTGATTGTTTCCTGATTGCTTATTTGCACCCTATAACTATCATTAAGTGTTGTGATTCTTGATGAACATATCTTTTATGTACACTGAGAGCATATACACCAAGACAAATTCCTTGTGTGTCCAATCACACTTGGCCAATAAAAAATTCTATTCTATTATCATTGATCACGTTGCATTAGAATAGAATAGAATAGAATTTTATTGGCCAAGTGTGATTGGACACACAAGGAATTTGTCTTGGTGCATATGCTCTCAGTGTACATAAAAGAAAAGATACGTTCATCAAGGTACAACATTTACAACACAATTGATGGTCAATATATCAATATAAATCATAAGGATTGCCAGCAACAAGCATATGCACCAAGACAAATTCCTTGTGTGTCCAATCACACTTGGCCAATAAATTCTATTCTATCTATTCTATTCTATTCTATTCTATTCTATTATCATTGATCACGTTGCATTAAAAGGAAAAATATTAAAAGGAAAAATATTAAAAGGAAAAATATTAAAAGGAAAAATATCAACATTGAAAACTTACTGAAGTCTTAGTCCCATGATTCGAACTTTTCAATTCTTTTCCTTGTAAGTTTTTATCCCGGAAAACTTAACTGTATTTCCAAGGAATTGCTGTCTGCAAGTACCAAAAAGCTTAAAACTGCAGAATTAAAATTTGATTTCTCTTTTTTTTTGCTTTAAAAGGAGGTATCGTAAGCATCGGGGATCCCAAGAAGAAATATACCAGTTTTGAGAAGATTGGACAAGGGTAAGTATTTAATTGTAAGCGACTGCTTCTTTGATACAGGTAGTCCTCGACTTACAACTGTTCATTTACTAACTATTTACTAATCTACACTACTATTAATCTTCTCATCGTTTCCATCACCAATCTCTTTCCACTTATGACTGTATGACTGTAACTTTTTGTTGCTATCATTAAGGGTTAAAATGTACCCTATGACCATCATTTGTGTTGTAAATGTTGTACCTTGATGAAGATATTTTTTCTTTTATGTACACTGAGAGCATATGCACCAAGGCAAATTCCTTGTGTGTCCAATCACACTTGGCCAATAAATTAAATTCTATTCTATTCTATTCTATTCTATTCTATTCTATTCTATTCTATTCTATTCTATTCTATTCTATTCCATTCCATTCCATTCCATTCCATTCCATTCCATATTCTATTCTATTCTATTCTATTCTATTCTATTCTATTCTATTCTATTCTATTCCATTCCATTCCATTCCATTCCATTCCATTCCATTCCATTCCATTCCATTCTATTCTATTCTATTCTATTCTATTCTATTCTATTCCATTTCATTCCATTCCATTCCATTCCATTCCATATTCTATTCTATTCTATTCTATTCTATTCTATTCTATTCTATTCTATTCCATTCCATTCCATATTCTATTCTATTCTATTCTATTCTATTCTATTCTATTCTTTCTATTCTATTCTATTTCCATTCCTCCTATTCTATTCTATTCTATTCTATTCTATTCCATTCCATTCCATTCCATTCCATTCCATTCATTCCATTCCATTCTCTTCTCTTCTCTCTCTCTCTCTTCTCTTCTCTCTCTCTCTCTCTCTCTCTCTTCTCTCTCTTCTATTCCATTCCATTATTCTATTCTATTCTATTCTATTCTATTCTATTCTATTCTATTCTATTCTATTCTATTCTATTCTATTCTATTCTATTCTATTCCATATTCTATTCTATTCTATTCTATTCTATTCTATTCTATTCTATTCTATTCTATTCTATTCTATTTCCATTCCTCCTATTCTATTCTATTCTATTCTATTCCATTCCATTCCATTCCATTCCATTCCATTCCATACTCTTCTCTTCTCTTCTCTTCTCTTCTCTTCTCTTCTCTTCTCTTCTCTTCTCTTCTCTTCTATTCCTTACTCTATTCTATTCTATTCTATTCTATTCTATTCTATTCTATTCTATTCTATTCTATTCTATTCTATTCTATTCTATTCTATTCTATTCTATTCCATTCCATTCCATTCCATTCCATATTCTATTCTCTTCTCTTCTCTTCTATTCTATTTAGTGACTGAAGCTGCAACGGCATAGAAAAAAATGACTTTTGACTGTTTTTCACATGGCGGCATCCCCATGATCATGTGATCAAAATTCAGACACTTGGAAATTAAAGCATATTTATTGCAGTGTCCCTCGGTTGCGTATTCTCTTTTTGTGACCATCTGATAAGCAAAGTTAATGGGGAAGCCAGATTCACTTAACAACCCTGTGCCTAACTTAACGACTGCAGTGATTCACTCAACGACTGTGGCAAGGAAGGTTGTAAGATGGGGCAAAGCTTAACAATTGTCTCGCTTAGCAACAGAAATTTTGGGCTCATTTGCAGTCTTAGGTTGAGGACTACCTGTATTTAAGGGTTGAAATGGAATTCTTTGAAATACGCTTCCTTGTTCAGTAAATTAGATACCGTAATTCCTTTTGATTACTTTTCTTTACTGTTAAAATCAATGACTGAATAACAGATTATAGTTGTGATTTATTTTCTAAAAGCAAGAGAATCTCAAGAGTTGTTACTCACATTTTATGAGTACAGATCTGCAGATAATCCTTCACTTAAATCAGGGGTCTCCAACCTTGGCAACTTTAAGACTTGTGGACATCAACTCCCAGAATTCCTCAACCAGCAGCTGGCTGAGGAATTCTGGGAGTTGAAGTCCACACGTCTTAAAGTTGCCAAGGTTGGAGACCCCTGACTTACACCGTAATGAAGCCTGCCTGTTGTGTCTACTCCCCCCGAGCCGAGCCCCCTGCCAGAAAGTGATTTGGAAAGTGAGGGGGAAGAGCCATCAGGACTTATCTCTGGAGCACCGGCTTCCCTTTCCAGGAACCAGAGGCAGGCCAGGTGGAGGAGATAACGAGGCCTCTGTCACCTGACTCTTCCCCCCAGGCCACGCCTCCAACCCAGCTGATGACAATCAGGCCTGGCTGGACCCTAGGTTTCGTAGGCAGGAGAGGCTGGAACAACAGAAGCAGGGGTGGGGCAGGCCTAGGAAGTGCTGACTCACGGAGCCACACTCCACAGAGTATAAAAGCAGCAAGGGCTGCTATACCACTTCGTGGCGAGCAAATCAACTGCTTAGAGGGAGATAACTTGAGCTGAAGTACTGTTTGTTCCTGGTTTCCTGGTTGACTCATCGGCATCAAGAGAGATAACAAAGACACTTGGCAGACGCTCTCTAGTTTGCTGCCAGAGCTGATAGTTGCCGGCTAGTTAAGTCATCGCTCGTGTCTCCTGGACTGAGGCGAGGGGGACAGAACACTGCCCATCACATGAGTCATAAGTCATGAGGGTCATAAAACAGGTCACCTATGTAACCGACCTGATTTAATGACTTTTCTTGGATGCCTGCACACATCTACACAGGTAGTCCTCGATTTATGACCATAAGGGAGTTGCCCAAAAAACAGAGGTAACAGATACTTTAACAAAAATTCTCTTTTTTACAAAATGTTTCCTTGGTGTAGGCTTATGGTGAGGAGTACCAGAAGCAAACTTTTTTTTCTTATGTGTAATCCCCGACTTACCACTACAATTGAGACCAAAATTTCAGTCGTTAAACCAGAAAGTGAGTTTTGGCCCATTTTACAACCTTTTCTTGCAACATTTTATTACAACTGCAGTTGTTCAGCTAGTGACACGGTTGTGAAATGAATCTGGCCAGTGACTTTGATTGTCAGAAGGTCGCAAAAGTGGATCACGTGACTCGGCCGGGACACAAAAATATGAAATAAATACGAACCATTGCCATGCATCTGAATTCTGATCACACGACCACGGGAATGCCGGCAAAGGTCCTAAATGAAAAACGGTCATAAATCGCTTTTTTCGGTGCTGTTGTAACTTGGAACGGTCACTAAATGAATATATCAAGGACTACCTGTCATATGGGATGCGGTGGCTCAGGGATTAAGACGCTGAGCTTGTCGATCGAAAGGTCAGCAGTTCAACAATTCGAATCCCTAGTGCTGCCGTGTAACGGGGCGAGCTCCCGTGACTTGTCCCAGCTTCTGCCAACCTAGCAGTTCGAAAGCACATAAAAAATGCAAGTAGAAAAAATAGGGACCACCTTTGGTGGGAAGGGAAGAGCGTTCCGTGCGCCTTTGGCATTGAGTCATGCCGGCCACATGACCACGGAGACGTCTTGGGACAGCGCTGGCTCTTCGGCTTTGAAACGGAGATGAGCACCGCCCCCTAGAGTCGGGAACGACTAGCACATATGTGCGAGGGGAATCTTTACCTTTTTTTACCTGTCATCGTCCTCTTTTAATGCCCCCATAATCCCTTGCGGGGCAGAGTCTGGACAACTGAATGGAACGAGCAGAGTGTTTCCTGGCCAGATGCCCTTCCTGTCGCCAATGCTGAGTTTTGTTCAGCAGGTATATTCTCATTGTGTCCAGAGAGAGAGAGAAATATCTGCCTCTACCTAGGATCGAACTCGCAGCCTCCTGATTGCGAGGCGAGAGATCCACCTCTGGGCTACCGCACCATTCCTTGTCAAGGCCTGCCTGTACTTTTCCAAATGGGGACATTTTAAACCCCGTGTTTTTCCTGTAGAAATTTGCTGCCTTGAGCGAAGCCATGGAAATTTTTCTTCCGTAATTTTTGTATCGTTCCAAGTGGGCTGTTTCTGTGGGATCTTTGGAATCTGCGCATAATAGCGCCCGTATCGGTTTCGAGGGTTTCCCCGCTTGCCAAGAACCGATTTCCATGGGCGAATAGGCAGTTAGGTCACCCAGACAAAGGCCTCCAGCAGGTGGGAATCAAATTTTTGTCCTGCAGCCAGTTTTATTGTCCCTTGTTGTCACACGGCTGCACAATTCCCACAAACGCTGCGAATAAACCTACCGGGAGGGTTGGGGAGGAAGGAAAAATAAGAGTTGAAATGGGAGGGGAAATGAGAGTTGACCTTAATCTCAATTGCAGTGAGCTTTTTTCAGTCCCTAGAAGTCCTTCTGCAAATTGGCTGAACCAGGTTATTTATTAGAGTTGTTATCTTGCCTTTTATTACTTTATAAATAACTTGAGGCAGAGAACATGCCTAATATTCCTCCTTCCCTCCTGTTTTTTTCCCCCACAACAACAACAAGCCTGTGAGGTGGGTTGGGCTGAGAGAGAGGGACTGGCCCAAAGTCATCCAGCTGGTTTCCAGGAGGAAATTAGGACTAGAACTCACCGTCTCCTGGTGATTGGTCCAGAGTCATTTGGCTGCTTTTCATGTCTAAGGCGGGACTAGAACTCACGGTCTCCTGGTGATTGGCCCAAAATCTCCCAGCTGACTTTCATATCTAAGGTGGGACTAGAATTCACTGTCTCCTGGTGATTGGACCAAACTCACCCAGCCAGCTTTCATGCCTAAGGTGGGACTAGAATTCACCATCTCCTGGTGATCGGCTCAAAGTTACCCAGGTGGTTTTTCTACCTAAGGCAGGACTAGAATTCACCGTCTCCTGGTGATCGGCTCAAAGTTATCCAGGTGGTTTTTCTACCTAAGGCGGGACTAGAATTCACCATCTCCTATTAATTGGCCCAAACTCACCTAGCCGGCTTTCATGCCTAAGGCGGGACTAGAATTCACCGTGTCCTGGTAATTGGTGCAAAGTCACCTCAGTCGGCTTTGCTGCCTAAAGCAGAACTAGAACTCACAGTCTCCTGGTGACTGGCCCAAAGTCACCCAAGTAGCTTTCATGCCAAAGGTGGGACTTGAATTCACAATCTCCTGGTGATTGGTGCAAAGTCACCCAGGTGGTTTTCATGCCTAAGGCGGGTCTAGAATTCACCATCTCCTGGTTTCTAGGCCAGCACCTTAACAGCCGCACCAAACTGGCTGTTCGTCTCCATTTAAAACAAAAAACAAGGATGAGAAAGCAGTTAATGAAACAAACTTAAGGGAAGTCAAACTTTGATCATATTTTGTGTGACCTTCTGACACAATGGGGAAGCCAGATTCATTTAACAACCGGGTTACTAAGTGAACCATTGCAATGATTCACTTAACAACTGTGGCCAAAAAAAGGTTATAAAATCAAGCAGAAGAACTTGCAGAGACAAAAAAACTGGGGGCTGAATTGTAGTTGTAAATTGAGCCTATCTGTAGCCCCAAAATTGAGTATCCACAGGTGGGCTTATCTATGGATATATACGGTTTTGTAAAATATCTGTGCATCCCCGTATATACTTGTGTAGGAGCCCATCTGCGGATAAGCTGAGCTTTGAACTAAAAACACCCTGAAAAATGGATCATCCATGGATTACCCACACATAAGCCCATTGTGAAAATTAAAACATATAAAAATGATGAGAGCCGGCATCCACGGGTGGTGCATTTTGCTTAATATTCTGATTAAAAATTGAGAGTCGGCTTATTCCTGAAAGGGTTTATCAATGCTTATAAACGGTAATGGAAGCTCTTTTAAACAGATTTGTCTTCTCTGTGTTGTGTTTCAGGGCTTCGGGTACGGTTTACACAGCGATGGACGTAGCGACGGCACAAGAGGTAAAGGCTTCGGCAGGTGTGAGGTGAGGTGGGTGGAGGCAGAGGGGACTGGAGGGGGACTGGAGACTAAAACATATGAAGAACGGTTGCAGGAACTGGGCATGTCTAGTTTAATGAAAAGAAGGACCAGGGGAGACATGACAGCAGTGTTCCAATATATAAATATATATAACAACAGAGTTGGAAGGGAAGCCTTCTAGTCCAACCCCCTGCCCAGGCAGGAAACCCTACACCATCTCAGTCAGATGGTTATCCAACATTTTCTTAAAAATTTCCAGTGTTGGAGCATTCACAACTTCTGAAGGCAAGTCGTTCCACTTATTAATTGTTCTAACTGTCAGGAAATTTCTCCTTAGTTCTAAGTTGCTTCTCTCCTTGGATAGTTTCCATCCATTGCTTTTTGTTCTGCCCTCAGGTGCTTTGGAGAACAGCCCGACTCCCTCTTCTTTGTGGCAACCCCTGAGATATTGGAACACTGCTGTCATGTCTCCCCTAGTCCTTCTTTTTATTAAACTAGACATACCGAGTTCCTGCAACCGTTCTTCATATGTTTTAGCCTCCAGTCCCCTAATCATCTTTGTCGCTCTTCTCTGCACTCTTTCTAGAGTCTCAACATCTTTTTTACATCGTGGCGACCACGATGTAAAATATCTCAGGGGCTGCCACAAAGAAGAGGGAGTCAAGCTATTCCAGTGGTGGGATTCAGCCGGTTCGCACCACTTTGGGAGAACCGGTTGTTAACTTTCTGAGCAATTTAGCAAACTGGTTGTTGGAAGAAATCATTAGGGCAGAGAACTGGTTGTTAAATTACTTGAATCCCACCACTGAGCTATTCTCCAGAGCACCTGAGGGCAGGATGAGAAGCAACGGGTGGAAACTCATCAAGGAAGGAAGGAAGGAAGGAAGGAAAGACGGAAAGACGGAAAGAAAGAAGAAAAAAGAAGGAAGGAAAGGAGGAAGGAAAGACGGAAAGAAGGAAGGAAGGAAGGAAGGAATCTACCATTTTTATCTATCCATAGTTTAATGAAAAGAAGGACTAGGGGAGACATGATAGCAGTGTTCCAATATCTCAGGGGCTGCCACAAAGAAGAGGGAGTCAAACTGTTCTCCAAAGCACCTGAAGGCAGGACAAGAAGCAATGGGTGGAAACTAATCAAGGAAGGAAGGAAGGAAAGACGGAAAGACGGAAAGAAAGAAGAAAAAAGAAGGAAGGAAGGAAGGAAAGGAGGAAGGAAAGACGGAAAGAAGGAAGGAAGGAATCTACCATTTTTATCTATCCATAGTTTAATGAAAAGAAGGACTAGGGGAGACATGATAGCAGTGTTCCAATATCTCAGGGGCTGCCACAAAGAAGAGGGAGTCAAGCTATTCCAGTGGTGGGATTCAGCCGGTTCGCACCACTTCGGGAGAACCGGTTGTTAACTTTCTGAGCAATTTAGCAAACTGGTTGTTGGAAGAAATCATTAGGGCAGAGAACCGGTTGTTAAATTACTTGAATCCCACCACTGAGCTATTCTCCAAAGCACCTGAAGGCAGGATGAGAAACAACGGGTGGAAACTCATCAAGGAGAGAAGCAATTTAGAACTAAGGAGAAATTTCCTGACAGTCATAACAATTAACCAGGGGAACTAGTTGCCACCAGAAGTTGTGGGCGCTCCATCACTGGAGGTTTTTAAGGAGAGACTGGACAACCATTGCTCTGAAATGGTATAGGGCAGAGATGGCTAACTTTTTCCGGACCGAGTGCCCAAAGCGCATGTACCCGTGTGTGAATTCACATGCGCCCAAACCCCAAAATTCAATGCGTGTGCAGCCCCTGCGCATGTTCCCTGCCCCCTGTGCATGAGTGGCAGAGACTTGAAGACCAGCTGGCTGGTGAGAGGCACATGTGCATGCGCAGCAGAGCTCTAACTGGGGCGATAGCTTGCGTGCCATCAGAGAGGGTACTTCATTCCATCTGTGGCATGTGTGCCATAGGTTCACTGTTGCGGGTATAGGTTCTCCCGCTTGAGCAGGGGGATTGGACTAGAGCAGGGGTCTGCAAACTTGGCTCTTTTAAGACTTGTGGACTTCAATTCCCAGAGTTCCAAAGCTGGCTGAGGAACTCTGGGAATTGAAGTCCACTAAGTCTTAAAAGAGCCAAGTTTGCAGACCCCTGGACTAGAAGACCTCCAAGGTCATGGATATCTTGCTTACAATCCATGCAGTCACTTAACGACAGCAATGGGGAGAGCAGGGATTATGATCATTAAAGGTGGTCGTGTGGACGTCTTGCTTAACAGCCCATGCGGTCGTTTAGTGTTTTTATATTTGTGTTTTTATATTTGTGTTTTTTTATCAGGCTGTTAAACCGCCCTGAGTCCCTCGGGAGATAGGGCGGTATAAAAATGTGATTAAATAAATAAATAAATAAATAAATAGTGACAGCAATGAGGGGAGCGGAGATTGCGGTCATTAAGTGAGGTGATCCCATGGACGTCACACTTAACCCATGCAGTCATTTAATGACAGCAACAGGGAGAGCAGAGCTCACGGTCATTAAGTGAGGTGATCCCATGGACGTCACACTTAACCCATGCAGTCATTTAATGACAGCAACGGGGAGAGCAGAGATCGCGGTCATTAAGTGAGGTGATCCCATGGACGTCACACTTAACCCATGCAGTCATTTAATGACAGCAACGGGGAGAGCAGAGATTGCGGTCATTAAATGAGGTTATCCCATGGACGCTCCGTTTAACGACCACCACAACGTACCACCATACTGGGCACGCTCCATTATGGTTGTAAATCGAGGATTGCCTCTATTTCTAATATCTTCCGCCGCCGTTAAGAATTGTGACTCTTGCAGCCGAAATTTATGGCTTCCTTTTTTTTCCCCAAAATTCAGGTCGCCATCAAACAGATGAATTTGCAGCAGCAGCCTAAGAAAGAATTGATTATCAATGAGATTCTGGTCATGAGGGAAAACAAAAACCCCAACATTGTCAACTACCTGGACAGGTAGCTGTAATTAAGATACGGGGCAGGGCGTCTCATTTTACGCAACCGCTTTGACTGACGTCTGTGTTGATTCTTGACTGGGAGCGTGAGGTGAAAAAGACCGAAATGTTTGCTCCTCCTTTTCCCTTAAAAACCGTGATATAAAAAGAGGGGCGCTGAGGTGACGGGGTGGCGGGAGAGGAGGAGAAGTCAGGACGGATGGAACTGGGCCGCGTCCCCCGAAGTCGCCACACTGGATTGGTTTTATCATTTGATAGAACGCATTGGATCAATAAAGGAGAATATCGGCCGCTCAGGGTTGAAATGAGGGCTCCTTGATGCCCTCTGAGCTTGGTGGTTTTTTTCTTGCAGACGTTTCATGACCCGACTAGGGAACATCATCAGTGCTAGAAGGGAGTCGGGTTCGCTCTTTTTATATATTTGCCCCTGTCAGTGTTTGGTGGGAGTCGTCTCGGTGATGAAACATCTGCAAGGAAACAACCGAGCTCAGACAGCACCAAGGACTCCTCCTCCTCCTCCTCCTCTTTGCAAACCCCACTCTTTTCTAACACTGAAGTTGTTACCTAGTTGGGTAATGAAATGTCTCTAAGAAAACAACCAAGCTCAGAGAGCACCCAGGACCCCACAGTCCTCCTCTTCCTCCTCCTCCTCCTCTTCCTCCTCCTCCTCCTCTTTGCAAACTCCACTCTTTTCTAACACTGAAGTTGTTACCTAGTTGGGTAATGAAATGTCTCTAAGAAAACAACCAAGCTCAGAGAGCACCCAGGACCCCACAGTCCTCCTCTTCCTCCTCCTCCTCCTCTTCCTCCTCCTCCTCCTCTTTGCAAACCCCACTCTTTTCTAACACTGAAGATGTTACCTAGTTGGGTAATGAAATGTCTCTAAGAAAACAACCAAGCTCAGAGAGAAAGACCACTAAGGACCCCCTCAGACCGATTTGCACAGAGGCCTTTTGATAATCAGGAAGTGGGGTGGCCATCTTGATTGATTGATTGACAAGATGCCATTTTGAAGGGCACCTATCTCCAAAATAACAAACGAGGAGCCTCACCCGTAAGGCTCCACCAACTCCCTGCCACAAGATCTGTGAGAACGGAGCCAGTTTGCTGTAGTAGTTAAGCAAGAAATCAGGCTAGAAACCAGGAGGCAGTGAGTTCTAACCCTGCTTTAGGCATATTAAGCTGACTGGGTGACTTTGGAGACGGTGAGTTCTAGTTCTGTCTTAAGCCTGAAAGCCAGCTGGGTGACCAGCACCTTCATTTTTGTACCAAACTGCCCACCTTTACAGCAAACCTCCTTTATACCGAAGTAAAACACTATTTTTTAGCTGCCGAGTATGTAGCGTAAATCCACGTGTTTGGATGCTTCGGTAAAAACCCCGCTTTTTCAATCTTTACCTCTTAATTAAACTTGTGGAATGCATTTTTTTCCGGAAGCTCTGCATTCGAGATCCATTTTGTGCCTCGGTTAAAAAGAAAACCTCTTTAAAAATAGCACCACTAAAAGACAGTGAGAAAGAGGCTGAGCAGTTTTAACTTGATGTAATTCTGTATTATCTTGGCCCTCTTATGGATTTCCCTGCTGTGCCAAATCTGTTGGGGTTTTTCCCTGTCCGCGGAAAAATAAAATAAAATCAAACAGATTGATTCCACTGTGAAAATGATGCTGAGGAAAAGATGCATTCGTATAGTTGGGATTAAAATATTCTGCCTTTGATTTTTCCTTCCCTCTGTTTCTTTCTCCCTCTCCTTGTTTTTATATTTATTTGTGGAATCCAATCTTTTCTTTGAATCCTTTTTAAAAACAGATGCTTGCAAGTGGCTCAGGGTACAGTATCTGTTTCCATGGTGTCGTAGGCAGCAGCCAAAACATCTCCCAGAGAGCTATAATTCTTAATTATGAAATATGTGGGGAGCCATTTCATTCGTTCATTTAATGGTTTTAAATCTATCAAGCTATCGAGAACTAAAACGCATTTCTCTGATCAACTCTAAAATAATTCTGGACTGCTTGCAAAAAGGGAGAAATACCTATATTCGGATACTTTGTCAACTGGCTCATATTTATCAGTGACGAACCGAAATCGAGCACAACATTTCTGTTGCTAAGCGAGACGGTTATTAAGCAAGCTTTGCCCCATTGTGTGACTTTTCTTGCCACAGTAGTGAATCAATGCAGTTCAGTTAGTAACATGTAGTAACCCAAACTGGCTTTTTCGGAGATTGAATAGCAATCGCAAGTAAGTCCGATTTGGCAAGGATTTTATTAGAACGCCTTGAACTACTACATCTTCAATTTACAACCACATTTGAGCCCAAAATTATGCTGCTAAGGGGAACATTTATTGCCCTATTTGCAAGCTTTTCTGGCCACCGTTGTTAAACGAACCACCGCAGTTGTTAAGTGAATAACACGGTTGTTAAATGAATCTGGCTTCCCCGTTGGCTTTGCTGGTCAGGAGGTCGCATAACGGGGAGGTCGCATGACCCCCGGGGCACAGCGACCGTCATAAATATGAGTCAATGGCCAAGCGTCCAAATTTTGACCACCTGACTGTGGGGATGCTGCGACAGTGTGAAAAATGGTCATAAGTCTCTTTTTTTTCAGTGCTGTTGTAACTTTGGTCACTCAACGAAATGTTGTAAATCAAGGATTACCTGTAAATAAAAAAACAATAAATACATTTAAATAAACAAAAACTCAAAGGGCAAACTCAATAGACCGCTGATCTTTTTCTACCGTTCCATTGTCTATGTTTCTACAGTAGTGGCCAAAATTGTGGAAACCTTTTTGGGAAAAGTGTATTTTTGAGGTTTGATGGCTAATAACACCACTTTTTTTTTCCTGGAGTTTCCAGATAATCCTATTCCACTGCTGGAATGACCTGGGAATAGCCCAGACCTTCACCCAATGGAAAATCTATGGAGCCGACTAAAGAAACTGGTTAGTCAGAAGCGACCCAGCAATAAAACCCAGTTAATAGAAGCCATCATTCAATCTTGGTTTCACATTAGAACAGCTGCAGAACTCAAAGACTTGGTTCACTCCATGGGAAGACGTTGTAAGGCCATCATTCATGCTAAAGGTTACCCAACGAAGTATTAACTGACATGGGTGATAATTTCTGTACATCTCGTTTTATCTATGGTGCTCATTTTTGTAGATCTCATTTTTTCTATGTGTTTCACTTTTCTTCTTTATACTGTAACTGCTATTCTAATTGCAAATCCTTCATCAAAGTTATTGCATTAGATTCTTGATTCAATTATCTTCCCATTGATATATAATTTTATGGTACCACTCCCCCCAAAAAGTGGCGCTATTAGCTAGTTTTAGAAAATACACTTTTCCCAAAAGGTTTCCACAATTTTGGCCCACTACTGCACCTATGGAGTTTATGGCGAGAATTTAAGTAGGGGGGAACCTTTGAAATAAGAAAGCTACGACCTCTGAATTTCCCTAGATGGGCAATATGAGGTAAGTGAGATGAGAAATGAGGAAAGTGTGACCTTCAAGCATTTTGTGAGGAGAAACAGGTGAGGGACTTCTGGGGGGGTGAGATGAAACCTGTGAATTGCATGCTCAGAAGTGAGCGATGTGAGACCTCTGGCAATTTATGACAAGGGACGAGAAGTAGCTCTCAGTAATCCCTCTTCAAACTCCTCTGCTTGGCTGTAGAAGACGGTCTCCTATGGATTGTCAACTCTGATGAAGAGATGGACCAGAGGGGACATCATAACTGTCTTCCAATATTTGAGGGGCTACCATAAAGAAGAGGGGGGCTGAACCTATTCTCCAAAGCACCTGAGGGCAGGACAAGACGCAACGGATGGAAATTCATCAAGGAGAGAAGCAACCTAGAACTAAGGAGAAATTTCTTTTCAGTGAGAACAATTATGGAAGGGGTTACCTCAGGCGCACCATTACTGGAGGTTTTGAAGAAGAGGTTGAATAGCCATTTGTTGGGAAGTTTAACGAAAAGAAGGACTTAGGGGTGACATGATAGCCGTCTTCCAATATCTAAGGGGTTGCTACAAAGAAGAGGGGGGTTAACCTATCCTCCAAAGCACCTGAAAGTAGAAACAATGGATGGAAACTAACCAAGGAGAGAAGCAATCTAGAAACTAAGGAGAAATTTCCCGACAGTGAGAACAGTTAATCAGTGAAATAATTTCCCTCCAGAGGTTGCGAATTCTCCAACATTGGAAGTTTTTAAGAAGATATTGGACAACTGTTTGTCTGAAATGGTAGAGGGTCTTCTGCTTGAGCAGGGGGTTGGACTAGAAGACCTCCAAGGTCCCTTCTAACCCTGATATTCTACAACTAAGGAGGAATTTCCTGAGAAGAACAATTAATCAATGATACTGCTTG
The DNA here is from genome assembly GCF_028640845.1 of Ahaetulla prasina. Taxonomy (NCBI): domain Eukaryota; kingdom Metazoa; phylum Chordata; class Lepidosauria; order Squamata; family Colubridae; genus Ahaetulla; species Ahaetulla prasina. The sequence goes on along the minus strand of NC_080543.1, from coordinate 5,516,861 downwards.
CCTCCAGATTTTTCTGCAAAAGGGGGACCTTTTGAGATCTTGTTCTTCAAGGTGCTTACAAAAGCTACACAGGACTGACCTTGTTCTGGAGTCCTGGTACTCTCTGAGCTTGGTTATTTTCTAGCAGACGTTTCATGACCCAACTGGGGAATATCATCAGTGCTGGAAGGAAGGTGGGAGTTTTGGATAGCAGGAGGAGGAGGAGGAGGAGAAAGACTATGTAGCCCTTTGGTGCTTTCTGAGCTGGGTTGTTTTCTGGCAGACGTTTCATGACCCAACTAGGTAACATCATCAGGGCACTGTAGAGTGTTGGGTCACGAAAAAATCTGCCAGAAAACAACTCAGCTCAAAGAGTACCAAGGATCCCACAGTTCAACTCAGAGCTACAATTATTCTCTTCTAGTGAGGCCTTGTTCCCCAAGATGTCCTACAAAAGTGGCAAGGGAAAATTTGTCCCACTCTGGAGTAGGAAAAGCAGAGAGTTATCAAAATTAAGACTTTTCTCTGGAGTCTTTGGAAAAATGACATCTCTAACTGGAAATCAAAACCCAGATTTGGTCCCCTACGCTTCCTAAATTCATTTCTTTCTTTTTTGTTTGTTTGTTTGTTTGCAAGGTGGTTTTGTGGCTTTTATCTCGATGGCCAGCGTTACCAGCTTGCTCTATTTTTAAACATGGCTCCATATGTCGGTTTGGCAAGAGGACAGGTGTGTGTTTGTGTTGTTTTGGCTGACCAAGGTGACTCCTGCTGTTTTTTTTTTCCCGTTCGCTGCAGTTACCTTGTGGGAGATGAGCTGTGGGTTGTCATGGAGTATTTGGCTGGCGGTTCGTTGACAGACGTGGTAACCGAGACCTGCATGGATGAAGGACAGATAGCTGCGGTGTGCCGTGAGGTAAGAATTTTAATGATGGCTATAGATAACTAGGGTCCCTTTGGGTCGTGGTTCCGGAGAAATTTCCTTCCCAGATTCCTCAGTGCCTCCAACAGTGGCGGAGCTTGTAATGGACTGGAAAAAGTTATTTAAAAATTCAAGGAGATATTCAAATGTATCTGCCCTGGAAGTAGCCCAGTTTGAACTGTATCACACATAGATCACTCCCTTCCTTCCTTCCTTCCCTCCTTCCCACATCCATTTCTTCTTTCTACCCATCCACCCACTCTCTCCTTCCTTTCTCACACTCCATCCCTCTCTGTTCATCCTCCTTTCCTCCCTCCCTCCCTCCCATCCATCCATACCTCTCCTCCCTCCCTCGTTTTCCTCCCTCCCTCCCTCTCATCCTTATCTCTCCTCCCTCCCTCCCTTTCTTCTTCCTTCCTTCCTTCTTGCCTGCCCTCTCTCCCTCCCTCCCTCCCTACTTACCAACCTCCATTTCTTCTGTCTACCCCTCCACCCACTCTCTCCTTTCTTTCCCACACCCTTCCCTCTATTCATCTTCCTTCCTTCCTCCCTCCCTTCCTCCTCTCTTCATCCTTATCTCCTTCCTTCCTGCCTTCCTCCTCCTCCTACTTACCAACCTCCATTTCTTCTTTCTACCCATCCACCCACTCAATCCTCCCTCATACTTCATCCCTCTGTGTTCATCTTCTTTTTCTCCATCTCTCCATCCCTCCATCCATTCATCCATCCATACCTTTCCTCCCTCCCTCGCTTTCCTCTTTCTTCCTTTCTTCTTGCCTGCCTTCTCTCCCTCCCTCTTCTCCCTCCCTCCCTTTCATTCTTATCTCTCCTTCCTTCCTTCCTTCCCTCCCATCTTCCCATCCATCCATCCATCTATCCTTACCTCTCCTCCCGCCCTCCCTCTCATCCTTATCTCTCCTCCCTCCCTCCCTTTCCTCTTCCTTCCTTCCTTCTTGCCTGCCCTCTCTCCCTCCCTCCCTCCCTACTTACCAACCTCCATTTCTTCTGTCTACCCATCCACCCACTCTCTCCTTCCTTCCCCACACTCCTTCATCTTCCTTCCTTCCCTCCCTCCCTCCCTCCCATCCATCCTTTCCTCCCTCCCTCCCTCTCTTTCATCCTTATCTCTCCTTCCTTCCTGCCTTTCCTCCCTCCCTCCCTCTGGATCATCCTTGCAGAGATATTTTTAATCCTATTTTTATTGTAAAGCTACATTAATAGAAAGTGCTCCCCTTCCCCACCCATTCTCTTTAGTCTGTCTCCCAAAGTCATTCTCACGTACCATTATATCACCCCTACCTTTCTGATCCCTGCATAATTAGGTGTGTATGTGTGTGTGTGTGTGTGTGTTGGTCATAGGGAAATGTGTAAATACCCCTTTCAGACACCTCCGCAGACCTACACCTGTGCTTGCTGTTTTCCCCCTAGTGCCTTCAAGCGCTGGAGTTCCTTCACTGCAACCAGGTGATCCATAGGGACATCAAAAGTGACAACATCTTGCTTGGAATGGACGGGTCTGTCAAGCTAAGTATGTGACTTGGATGATTGGCGACAATTGTGGGTCTGGGGGATGTTTTGCCTGTGGGTGTGAACCCCACCCCTCCCCGCCCCCCGAACAAATAGATGCCTTTGATCTGGATATTGTGACTGGATATTAATTTTCAGTGGGCAAAAGTTGAGAAATTATTCATTGCATGCATAGAGGGACAACATATTAATTCTGCTTCGTTGCGACCTGGCCTCTTTGCCTGCCCTTCGGACAATAAACTCCGATTTTTAAAATTTATTTATTTATACATTTCTTTCCATTTTTATTACCTTTCGACACGAGCTCAAGACATTTTTGTTCCATCGCGCAGGGCTGGCCTAATAGTTTGAATGGGTTTTTATTAGAGTTTTATTAGAGTTTTAATTATTTTTAGCCAAATTGAATCAGTTTTTTAATAATGTTTTAATTTTTGTATCCTTGTTTTTTACCTTGCTGTAAACCGCCCTGAGTCCTTCGGGAGAAGGGCGGTATATAAATCAAAATAATAATAAAAATAAACAAAATAAACTTTGTAAGTAACTCAAGGAAATGAACATGCATAATGCTCTTTCCTCCTTTTCCCCCCCCACAACAATTACCCTGCAAAGTAGGCTGGGCTGAGAGAGAGGAACTGGCCCAAAGTCACCAACTGGCTTTCATGCCTAATGTGGAACTAGAACTCACCGTCTCCTGGTGATTGGTCACTTCAGTCGGCTTTCCTGCCTAAGACAGAACTAGAATTCACCGTCTCCTGGTGATTGGTCCAAAGTCACCCAGCCAGCTTTCATGCCTAAGGCGGGACTAGAACTTACTGTCTCCTGGTGATTGGTCCAAAATCACTTCAGTCGGCTTTCATGCCTAAGGCGGGACTAGAACTTACTGTCTCCTGGTGATTGGTCTAAAGTCACCTCAGTTGGCTTTCCTGCCTAAGGCAGAACTACAATTCACAATCTCCTGGTGATTGGTCCAAAATCATCCAGCTGGCTTTCCTGCCTAAGGCAGGACTAGAACTCACAGTCTCCTGGTGATTAGCCCAGAGTTACCCAGCTGGCTTTCCTGCCTAAGGCAGGACTAGAACTCACAGTCTCCTGGTGATTAGCCCAAAGTTACCCAGCTGGCTTTCCTTCCTAAGGCGGGACTAAAACTCATAATCCCTTGGTGATTGGCCCAACGCCATCCCAGTTGGTTTTCCTATCACAGCTCCCTATCTCCTGGTTTCTAGACAAGCACCTTCCCCGCGACACCAAACCATCATTCTAAGACCTTGGCGTCTAAGAAAAAGTGTAAATTTTTTGGTCTTCTCCAAAGGTAGAAAGAAGTTGTCCGTGGTAGCTCCAGGTTCTGGGAATTGCTGTTCCTTCTTGGGAGGTACCAAGTTGAGGACAACCGGAGTTGACCAAGCTTAGCCTGAATTCTTTTTTCATCCATTCATCTTTGTTTCTTTCTTTGTTTGTTTTTCCTTCTCCCTCTAGCCGATTTTGGCTTTTGCGCCCAAATCACTCCTGAGCAAAGTAAACGCAGCACCATGGTGGGGACGCCATATTGGATGGCTCCCGAAGTGGTCACCAGGAAAGCCTACGGCCCCAAGGTGGACATATGGTCTCTGGGCATCATGGCCATTGAAATGATCGAGGGGGAACCCCCGTATCTCAACGAGAACCCCCTGCGGGTAAGCTTTGTGTCGTGTCCCCCTCCCCCTCCGACGACCGGGTCTAGGAAGTCCGTATCAAACGTGGCAAACGAAGCCTCTGCAGCTTTGCCAAATTCCTTCGAGGTTTCTCAGGGCAGGTAGGAGTCCCAAGTTGTGACTTCAGCAAACTAGATGAAACTTTGCTTGACTCAAGGTTGGCATGCCACAAGCAGGTCCTTTATATAGGCTGTGGGGTGTGGCTCCGTGACTCAGCATTTATCCAGGCCTGCCCCTCCCTTCCTTCTGCTGGCGTCGCCTCTCAGATCTCTGGAAGCGAGGGTCCACCCACTCTGAATTCTCTTCAGCTGGATCTGCTGTCAGTAATTCCAGCACGTGGCTGGCTTCCTGCTCACACGCTGTAGGAGTGAGGTTTATCAGGTTTGTTTGTTCATTCCTGGAATCCTCTCCGGGCATGGGGCCAGGGCCGGAGGCTGGAGGCATGACAGGCCGTTCATCTTCATTATCAGACTCGGAGTCTGATAACAGGCCCGGGTGTAGACAGGAGGGGCCCGGCTGAGGAGAGGAGGGAGGACGAGGCACAACACTTTGGGCTTCAGGGATGTGTTGTGGCCCGCCAGCAGCCAGCAGAGCTGGCAGCAGATTCAGACAATGAGGAGGTTGGGGAGAAACATGGGCCAGTCCTGGAGTCTGGGGAAGGCTTTGATGAGGGCTCTGCGTCGGGGGCAGAAAGGGGGCCAGGGCCAGTTATCAGCTGCCTTCTGAGTCAGACACCAGTGAGGCAGACGAACAGCTGGAGCCTGTTCCCAGTGTGCGCATGTGCAGAGTTGCCAGACAAAGGGAACAGCTAAAGAACAAGGGTCGACTTGGGAGTTGTTGTGGTCCTCCAGCAGCCTGCGGAGCTGGCAGCGGAGTCAGACAGCGATGAGGCTGAGCAAGAACATGGGCCAGTCTTGGAGTCTGTGGAACGCCCAGACGAGGGCTCTGCGTCGGAGGCAGAGAGGGGGCCAGGGCCAGTTATCAGCTGCCTTCTGAGTCAGACATCAGTGAGGCAGACAAACAACTGGAGCCTGTTCCCAGTGTGCGCATGTGCAGAGTTGCCAGATAAAGGGAACAGCTAAAGAACAAGGATCGACTTGGGAGTTGTTGTGGTCCTCCAGCAGCCTGCGGAGCTGGCAGCGGAGTCAGACAGCGATGAGGCTGAGGAAGAACATGGGCCAGTCTTGGAGTTTGCGGAACGCCCAGATGAGGGCTCTGCGTCGGAGGCAGAGATAGGGCCAGGGCCATCTGGGAGTGATGCACAGACTCCGGAGCCCCCAGAGTCGGGCAGCGGAGAGGCAGAGGAAGAGGAAGAGCCTGTTCCCAGTGGACACGTGCGCATAGCTGCCAGAAGGCAAGAGCAGCTAAAGCAAAAGGGACAACTCGGGAGTAACGCCAGAAGATGATTGGCCCCTCCCATAAGGCTTAAAAGAGAAACAAAAGCACTTGGGGCCTTTTGCAGGAAAGCAACGTTGCTAACTCAATTTCCAGTCGGCATCTCTTTTTTGTTTCTGAACTCCGTGGGGCTTTGCCAAGTGAGGCCTTTGGCAGGGTGTCAAAGAAGATAAAGGTTGGGGACCTCTTCCGAAGGACTTTTTTTGCAACTAATTGGGGCTCCGCTGGGAATGAACGTAATTCTCAGCCGTTACAATAAAATAGGTTTTTGGGGGACTAATTGTGTATTGTAATGACTCAGTAAGCCTAGGTCACAACAGGAGTAAGGCCACGGGTGGACGATGAATGGCCCCTCCCAGAGGGAATAAAAGAGGAGCGAAAGGGGAGTGGAGTTTGCAGGAGACAATTTGTTCACTTAATTGGTTTGTGACTCTCAGAGACTCCTGGCCAAGTTTTGAAGATATCAGCCTGGCAGCTCCCCAAGCCCAATAAGGTCTGTGACTGTAAATTCTCCCTTGAAAGACTTTGCTGGATGTGAATGAGAGGAATTCACAGTAACTTAATAAAAAAAGGGGTTTTATCGGGACAAGGAGTCTGCTTCGTGCTTTTTGGGGAGGTGAGGTCAGAACAGGATGCGCGACCCCTTCTCTTAATGGAGGAGGGTTCATAGCCTGCGAATTCGGGTAAATATAAATATCCCAGGATGATGTGACAGGATCCAACCTGAGTCAGTCACTGGAAACACCCCCCTCCCGCCAAGGTTTATTCTTTCAAGCTTTTGGGCTGATGCTGGAGCCCATCATCCTGGATTCTCATTTTATTTATTTATTTATTTTGTCACAACATCATACAAAAAGATTATACAGTATATAAACACTTATATGAGTAAATATAAGGAGGTATAAGCATATATATATATATAGGAAGAAGAAAAGAAAAACAATAGGACAGGAACGGTAGGCACGTTTGTGCGCTTATGCACGCCCCTTATGGTCCTCTTAGGAATGGGGTGAGGTCAATAGTAGAAAGTTTTTGGATAAAACTTTTAGGATTATGGGAAGAGACCACAGAGTCAGGTAAAGTATTCCAAGCACTGATGATTCTGTTACAGAAGTCATATTTTCTGCAATCTAGATTAAAGCGGTTGACATTAAGTTTAAATCTATTAGTTGCTCTAGTATTATTGCAATTAAAGCTGAAGTAGTCTTTAACAGGAAGGACATTACAATAGATGATTCTGTGAGTTAAACTTAGGTCTTGTCGAAGGCGACGGAGTTCCAAGTTTTCTAAGCCTAGGATTTCAAGTCTGGTGGGATAAGGTATTTTATTGTTTTCAGAGGAATGGAGAACTCTTCTTGTAAAATATTTCTGGACACGTTCATTCCCTCTCTCTCTCTCTCTCTCTCTCTCTCTCTCTCTCTCTCTCTCTCTCTCTCTCTCCCTCCCTCCCTCCTTCCCTCCCTCCCTCTCTCTCTCTAGAATACAGGTAGTCCTCGACTTATAATAGTTTGTTTAGTGACCGATTCAAGTAACAACAGGAAGGAGAGAAAGAAGGAATGGGAAAGGGAGGAAGGGAAGGAGGAAGGATGGAAGGAGGGAGGGAGGGAGGGAGAGAAGGAAGGAAAGAGAGGGACGGAGGAAGAAAAGAAGGAATGGGAAAGGAAGGAAGGAAGGAATGAGGGAAGGAAGGAACAGGAAAGAGGGAGGGAGGAATGAAGGAAGAAAAGAACGAGAGAAGGAAGGAAGGAACGGGAAAGGGAGGGAGGAAGGAAGGAAGGAAGGAACAGGAAAGGGAGGGAGGAATGAAGGAAGGAAAGAACGAGAGAAGGAAGGAACAGGAAAGGGAGGAATGAACGAAGGAAAGAATGAGAAGGAAGGAAGGAACAGGAAAGGGAGGGAGGAAGGAAGGAAGGAAGGAACGGGAAACGGAGGGAGGAATGAACGAAGGAAGGAACAGGAAAGGGAGGGAGGAATGAAGGAAGGAAAGAACGAGAGAAGGAAGGAACAGGAAAGGGAGGAATGAAGGAAGGAAAGAATGAGAGAAGGAAGGAAGGAACGGGAAACGGAGGGAGGAAGGAAGGAAGGAACAAGAGAAGGAAGGAAGGAACAGGAAAGGGAGGGAGGAATGAAGGAAGGAAAGAATGAGAGAAGAAAGGAAGGAACGGGAAAGGGAAGGAGGAAAAAAGGAAGGAAGGAACAGGAAAGGGAGGGAGGGAGGAATGAAGGAAGGAAAGAAGGAAGGAACAGGAAAGGGAGGAATGGAAGGAAAGAATGAGAGAAGGAAGGAAGGAACAGGAAAGGGAGGGAGGAAGGAAGGAACGGGAAACGGAGGGAGGAATAAAGGAAGGAAAGAACGAGAGAAGGAAGGAAGGAACGGGAAACGGGGGGAGGAAGGAAGGAAGGAAGGAAGGAACAAGAGAAGGAAGGAAGGAATGGGAAAGAGAGGGAGAAAGGAAGGAAAGAAGGAAAAAAAACGATTTGGCAGTTTATTTCTTTGGTTAGCAATTTCGTCGTCATTGCCACCAGGGAATGCGATAAGTGTTAAGAACCATAGATGGCAGAAAGAACCAGCTGGACCGAAATCTCCACCTCTGCTTGTTGGACCATCGGAAGATGCCTCTTGATATGGGCATCCAATGCTCGTGGTGTCTCCTTCGGCTGGGGATGTTTCTCATCGTCATCATCATCCTCATCATGATGGAGAATATTTATTTATCGCTATTTATTCCTTCCTTTCAGGCTTTGTATCTCATTGCTACCAACGGGACCCCGGAGCTGCAGAACCCCGAGAAGCTCTCCCCCATTTTTAGAGACTTCCTAAATCGCTGCCTGGAAATGGACGTAGAGAAGAGAGGCTCTGCCAAAGAGCTGCTCCAGGTAACCCTGAGATCCTGAGAAATGGAGCCGGAGTTTCATTCGTACGGAATATGTGGATTTATATATACAGGTTTAAATGGCGGCCCATTTGATTCAACAGAAGCGGTGTCAAAACTCGATTTCATTGAGGGCCCCATCAGGGTTGGGTTTGACCTGGGGAGTGGGTGGGGAGGGGATAGCCAAACTTGTCATTATTCGTGTCGGGGTGTTCTGTCTCCTTCCCCACTTCGGACCTTCAGCCAGTGGATTCACGGCTCTTATCAGTCCTGGCAGAGAAATCGTAGCAGCCTGCCAAAGTTTAAACAAATGACTCAGGTAGCAAGACTTTCAGCTCTTTTTGAAACGGATCAGCTAAACTTTTGCTTCCCGTGGAGTGAGAGCAGTCCCAAAGCTCCTTATATATCCTGTGGGGTGGGGCTCCTGCCCCACCCTTCCTTTTGATGACGCCGCCTCTCTAATCTTCTGAAGCGCGGGTCAAGCCAAGCTTGATTATTATTATCAGCTGGGTCTGAAGGCGTAGCCTGGGGAAGGGAGGAATCAGGGGATGACGGCCTCATTACTTCCTCCGACTGGCCTGGTTCTGGCTCCTGGAGCTGGGCCAAAGGAATCGGTGCTCTCGAGGTAAGCCTTACCATCCCTTCCCCCTCACTTTTGGAGTCACTTTCGGGCATGGGGCCAGGTTCGGGGGCTGGAGTCACAACACGGGGGCACCTGGGGTGGCCAAGCACTAAGGCAGGGCTTCCCTTAGACCCACGATGGCGAACCTATGGCACGCGGGCCACAGGTGGCCCACGTAGCCATATTGGTGGGCGCATGAGCTCAGCTCCGCCAGCTGATTTCCGGGCCTTCTGGGCCCACCAGAAGTAGGGAAACAGGCTGTTTCCTGCCTCCGGAGGGCCTGCGGGTGGTGGTTCTCTCACAACTGGCTCCAGAGCCTCTCTGTGAGTCTGGGGAGGGCGAAAACGGCCTTTCCCACCACCAGCCTGGAGGCCCTGGACAGGAAGTGACATTTTTTGCTGTCCCCAGCCTCCAGAGCTTCAGTGTGATGGCTAACCTTTCTGCCATCACGTGCCAGGAGCAGGGTGGGTGGGTGAGGGAGGGAGCGTGTGCATGCACGGGGGCAGGGCGCATAGAATTATGGATGCGTGTTTGCGTGTGCGTGACCCCCCCCCCACCTCCCCCCTTCCTGGCACACAATGGCAAAAAAGTTAGCCATCATTGCCTTAGACCCTCCCTCACTCTCATTAAATCCTCTCTTCTCTTCTCTTCTCCTCTCCTCTCCCCTCCCCTCCCCTCCTCTTCTCTTCTCTTATTTTCTCTTCTTTTCTTCTCCTCTCCTCTCCTCTCCTCTCCTCTCCTCTCCTCTCCTCTCCCCTCCCCTCCTCTCCTCCTCCTCCTTTCTCTCTCTTCTCCTCTCCCTCCCTCCCTCCTCTCTCCTTATTTTCTTTTTCTTTTCTTTTTCTTCTCCTCTCCTCTCCTCTCTTCTCTTCTCCTCTTCTTTTCTTTTCTCTTCTTTCCCTTCTCTTCTTTCTTCTCCTCTCCTCTCCCCTCCTTTTCTCTTCTCTTCTCTTCTCTTCTCTTTCCTTCCCTCTTCCTTCTATCTTCTTCCTTCCCCACTTTCCTTATATTTCCTTCCTTGCTCTATTCCCGTCTTCCCTTCTTTTTCTTCGTCTTTCCTCTTTCCCTTTCTCCTTTCCTGGAGGCTCACAGGCAAAAGGGGAAACATTTCTCCTTTTGTTTTGTTTTCAGTTTGTTTTGCTAGCCCTCTGACAGAGAAAATGGAGCTGGGGGGGGGGTCTGCGATGGCCTCCTGAGTTCCCGGTGTGTGTGTGTGTGTGTGCGCGCGCATAGCCCTCCTGAGCTCAGTTTTTGCTGGCAGAGGCACTGGGGGGTGGTCCTTGGCTGTTTCCAGGGGAGGGCCGTGGGCCGGATCTAAGCACCCCGTGGGCCGGATCCGGCCCCTGGGCCTTGAGTTTGACACCCCTGCCCTACAGTGACTCTAGGGCATCTTGGCCAACAGAAAGGCTTCACAACAGAAAGTTTGGGCTCCGTTGTGGTTGTAAGTCGAGGACTATCAGTAAAGAGAAGAGAGCCTTGACACCATTCATCCTTAACTTGGCATTTATGCCTCTCCTGCCTGGGCAGTGGGTTGGACTAGAAGACCTCCAAGGTCCCCTCCAACTCTGTTATTCTATTCTATTCCATTCCATTTCACTCCTTATTTTCTTTTTTCTTTTTTTTCTTCTCTGTTCTGTTCTGTTCCGTTCCCTTCTATTCCACTCCATATTTTCTTTTCTATTCTATTCTATTCTATTCTATTCTATTCTATACTATACTATACTATTCCATTCCATTCCATTTCACTCCACTCCGTATTTTCTTTTCTCTTTTCTTTTCTTCTCTGTTCTGTTCTGTTCCGTTCCCTTCTATTCCACTCCATATTTTCTTTTCTTTTCTATTCTAATCTATTCCATTCCATTCCATTCCATTCCATTCCATTCCATTCCATTCCATTCCATTCCATTCCATATTTTCTATTCCATTCCATTCTATTCTATTCTATTCTATTCCATTTCACTCCACTCCGTATTTTCTTTTTTCTTTTCTTTTCTTCTCTGTTCTGTTCCGTTCCCTTCTATTCCACTCCATATTTTCTTTTCTTTTCTTTTCTTTTCTTTTCTTTTTCTTTTTCTTTTCTTTTCTTTTCTATTCTATTCCTTTCCATTCTATTCTATTCTATTCCATTTCTCTCCTCTCCGTATTTTCTTTTTTCTTTTCTTCTCTGTTCTGTTCCGTTTCCTTCTATTCCACTCCATATTTTCTTTTCTTTTCTATTCTATTCTATTCCACTCCACTCCACTCCACTCCATTCCATTCCATTCCACTCCATATTTTCTATTCCATTCTATTCCACTCCTCCATATTTTCTTTTTATTCAATTCATTCCATTCTACTCCACTCCATATTTTCTTTTCTTTCTTTTTCTTTTTCTTTTTCTTTTTCTTTCTTTTTCTTTTTTTCTTCTCTTCTCTCTCTCCTCCTCCTCCCTCCCTTCCATTGTATTCTTATTCTATTCTCATTTTCTATTCTATTCATTCTGAATTCTATTCTTATTCTTGTTCTATATTCTACTCTACTCTGCTCTACTCCCTGTTCCTATTCCTATTCAGTTCAGTTTTCCAAATAGCAACGCAGCCACTTCATAAATACGATGCATCTTTCTGTCTACCGACAGGTTAAAAGCCCACAAAAAAATTGTGACTTTTCTCCCCCATGTCTGCCTTTCTCTCCCTCTTTTTCTAGCACCAGTTCCTGAAAATTGCCAAGCCACTCTCCAGCCTCACACCTCTGATCGTTGCAGCGAAAGAGGCCACCAAGAACAACCACTGAGTGGAGGAGGGAAAAACAACAACAACCACACCAGCCATTTCCTAAATCCTTCTGCGAACAATTTTCGGTTTTATCCTTTGGGAATTTTTCCTTCTTTCTTTTTTCTTTTCTTTTTTTTCTTTTCTTTTCTTTTCCCTTCCCTTCCCTTCCCTCCCCTTCCATTGTATTCTTATTCTATTCTCATTTTCTATTCTATTCATTCTGAATTCTATTCTTATTCTTGTTCTATATTCTACTCTACTCTGCTCTACTCCCTGTTCCTATTCCTATTCCATTCAATTTTCCAAATAGCAACGCAGCCACTTCATAAATACGATGCACCTTTCTGTCTACCGGCAGGTTAAAAGCCCACAAAAAAATTGTGACTTTTCTCCCCCATGTCTGCCTTTCTGTCCCTCTTTTTCTAGCACCAGTTCCTGAAAATTGCCAAGCCACTCTCCAGCCTCACCCCTCTGATCGTTGCAGCGAAAGAGGCCACCAAGAACAACCACTGAGGAGGGAAAAACAACAACAACCACACCAGCCATTTCCTAAATCCTTCTGCGAACAATTTTCGGTTTTATCCTTTGGGAATTTTTCCTTCTTTCTTTCTTTTCTTTTTTTAAAGAAGACTCGTTCCTCTTCCGGGATGTCTGCCCTGTTGCAGCAAAGCCTTTTAATCATTTTTAATCATTTTCTTCTTCCTCTGGTGACTTGGTAAATCATGAAATTCGGACGGAGGATCCAGCAACAAGACTTGACACGGCACGGAGTAACTCCGGAGTAACTCCGAGCTGAGGAGCTCTGCCTTTCTTGCAAGACTCCCGCAGAAAGTCCGGCTGATCGCACAACCGTTGTGTTGTTGCCAAACAAACCCTGTAGGCCTCTTGCATCTTTTAACCTACGGATTTTTTTCAGAAGGAAAAAGAGAAGAATATTCCGCAGGAACTTTTTAGAAGTCGTTTTTCTCCTAAGCGAGACGCAGTCATCCTGGATACCTAATTCTAAAAAAACTACTGAAAATTTGTTTGGATTACTTGAAAAAACTAGGCCAGGCAAAGAAAAACGTGGACTGTTTTTATAATTGCAGGGGGGGGAAAAGAGGTGGACTTTTTTCCCTTCAACCGCTGGATGTTTGGACAAAGGTTTGCATGCGTCAAAGAAGATTGAAGTAGCTAGGGTGAATACCACAATCGCTGTGGTCCCCATCCCTTTTTGGAAGATTAATTACTCGGTGATGATCATGCAATGTGTTTCGGGGTTTTGTGTGAGTGTACGTGTGTTTACACACCTGTGCGTGCATGTGTGTGTATGAGAAACAAATTGTCCTCTGATTAAATCCCTACAGCTCGTTTCCCATCTTAACCTGCAGTTTAGGACTGCTTAATCTTGCCTGGTTGGTTAATAACTTAAAACAGGGACTTTCCAGATGGATCGGAACTTCGGTTCCCAGAATCCCCTCTTAGCCAGAGAGATTCTGGGAGTTGAAGTCCAGGACAGCTGGAAAAGGACCGGATTTTGGGGTGGGTGGGTAAAAGCTGCTATGGTTTTCATGATCTCAGATTAAACAATACAGACGTTTTGCTCATCCGGCCCTTAACTTAAGAAAGAGGGTTACACAAACTCTTTGAGAACGGCAGTGAAGAAAAGGGCTTGGATATTTTTGGTAAAGAATCGCACGGTTTCCCATTTGAAATTTGCAAAACTCTGCATATCGAGACTGGTTTATCTGAGCTTTTGAGCAACTGAGAATTCAGTCTTTACAGACCCAGCTACGAAGTGAGCGTATTAGCATATGCCGGGAACGTGGGGTCTCCTTTGTGTAAGAAAAACTTTTTAATTTGTGCGAAGCGAAAACGATGGATGCAAAATCAGCAGGTTTTGAATAAACTAGATCCTGGGTGTTTCGCACTGATTCGGTTTGTAAAAAATGGTGAGACTGTCAGGAGGCGAAAGCATCTAGAATTAACAGAGTTGGAAGGGACCTTGGAGGTCTTCTAGTCCAACCCCCTGCTCAGGCAGGAAACCCTACACCACTTCAGACAAAATGGTTCTCCAACATCTTCTTAAAAACTTCCAGTGTTGGAGCATTCACAACTACTGGAGGCAAGTTGTTCCACTGATTGGTTGTTCTCACTGTCAGGAAAATTTCTCCTTAGTTCTAAGTTGCTTCTCTCCTTGATCAGTTTCCACCCATTGCTTCTTGTTCTACCCTCAAGTGCTTTGGAGAATAGTTTGACTGTCTCTTCTTTGGGGCAGCTCCTGAGATATTGGAAGACTGCTATCATTTCTCCCTTAGTCCTTCTTTTCATTAAACTAGATATAGAATAGAATAGAATAGAATAGAATAGAATAGAATAGAATAGAATAGAATAGAATTTTTTATTGGTCAAGTGTGATTGGACACACAAGGAATTTGTCTTGGTGCATATGCTCTCATTTTACACAAAAGATACTTTCATCAAGGTACAACACTTAGAACACTTAATGATAGTCATGGGGTACAAATACATACCCAGTTCCTGTAACCGTTCTTCATATGTTTTAGCCTCCAGTCCCCTAATCATCTTAGTTGCTCTTCTCTGCACTTTTTCTAGAGTCTCAACATCTTTTTTACATCGTGGTGACCAAAACTGAATGCAATATTCCAAGTGTGGCCTTACCAAGGCATTATAAAGTGGTATTAACACTTCACGTGATCTTGATTCCCTCCCTCTGTTTATGCAGCCCAGAACTGTTGGCTTTTTTAGAATAGAATAGAATAGAATAGAATAGAATAGAATAGAATAGAATAGAATAGAATAGAATTCCTCTCTAAATGGTTTATAATATCAGCCTACTGCCCCCAACAATCTGGGTCCTCGTTTTACCGACCTCGGAAGGATGGAAGGCCGAGTCAACCTTGAGTCGGTCAGGATCGAACTGCTGGCTGTGGGTGGAGTCAGCGTCCAGTACTGCATTCCAACGACTGTGCCACCACACCAATAGAAGGAGGAAGTGGGGAAGGAAGAGGAAGGAGAAAGGGAAAGGGAAGGAAGGAATGGAGGGGAGAAGGAGATGAAGGGAAAAAGAAAAGTGAAGAAGGAGGAGGGAAGAAAGGAAGTGGAAGAGGAAGGAGGAGGAAGGCAAGATGAGAGGGGGAAGGAGAAAAGGAAGGAAGGGCAATAGCACAGTGCTTTCCAGCCCTTTCTAAGCGGTTTACATTGTCGGCCTCTTTCCCACAACAATCTGGGTCCTCATTTTACCGACCACGGAAGGACGGAAGGTTGAATCAACCTTGAGCCGGTGAGACTCGAACTGCCAAACTCCTGGTAGCCAGCAGTCAGCAGAAGTAGCCTGTAGTACCGCAGTCTTAACCACTGCGCCACCACCATTAAGTACTAAATGCCGCAGTTGTTAAAAACGCACTCGCGTCTCCGCAGGACACTGCAAACGGCCATAAATGCTGGTTGCCAAGCACCCAAAAATCGATCATGTGACTGGGGTGTGTGTGTCGAAACTTCAAATCTGGGTTGTATGTATCCCTCAGGTAAGTTCTAAAGTCACTAAGCAACCATAAAATGAGGACTACCTCTATAAAACTATGAAGTACCAATAAAGGAGAATATTTGTAGCTCAGGGATGAAACAAGGGGTCCCTGGGTTGCTTTCTCCTGCAAGAAAACAGCCAAGCTCAGAGAATATAAATCAATATGGCAACCAAACAGATAAGAACATCTAAAAGGTTTCCTTCCTTGTCCAGTTGTATCCGATTCTAGAGGACGGTGCTTATCTTCCGTTTCTTAGCCGAACGAACCAGCATTGTCCAAAAACAATTTCTGTGGTCACGTGGCCAGCATGGCTATACGGAATGCTGTGAACTTTCTCACCAAAGTGGTACCTCTTTATCTACTCGCCTTGGCATGCTTTCGAACTGCTAGGTGAGCAGGAGCTGGAGCAAGGGACGGGAGCTCGCCCCGTCGTGTGATGCTCGGGTCTCAAACTTCTGCTGTCCAGCTGACAAGCTCAGCGTCTTTAACTGTAGAGTCATCGTGCCTCCCTTAAGAACATCTAGGGTTCCGTAAAACGTTCTGTGCATAAAACAGCAATTTTGAGCTCTCTGCAGCCATGCCCAGATAACATACTTCATCTGAATGTGGAACTTGTGTTCGATCCAGCACAAAGCCCAGAAGGTATGATCGAAGCACCTGTTCTCGGAATCGGAGGTGGGTTTCAGCAGGTGCTGACCAGTTCTGGAGAACCGTTAGCGGAAATTTTGAGTAGTTGGGAGAACCGGTAGTAAAAATTCTGACTGGCTCTGCCCTCCCATCTATTCTCTGCCTCCCAAGTCCCAGCTGATTGGGAGGGAATGGAGATTTTACAGTATCCATCCCCTGGAGTGGGGTGGGAATGGAGATTTTGCAGTATCCTTCCCCTGGAGTGGGGTGGAAATGGGGATTTTGTGGTAGGTAAGCCACACCCACCAAGCCACGCCCACAGAACTGGTAGTAAAAAAACCTTGAAACCCACCCCTGGTAGGAATCATAGGGACAGAGGTGGCAGCGAAGAGAAGGGGCTAAGAGGATTGGAGAAAGACAGTGCACAGGTAGACCTTGACTTACAACAGTGACTGTTCAAAAGTTACAACAACGCCGCAAAAAGCGACTTGGGACTATTTAATAATAATAATAATAATAATAATAATAATAATAATAATAATAATAATAATATTTTAATTTATAGACCGCCCTTCTCCCGAGGGACTCAGGGCGGTGAACAGCCAGTTAAAATACAGGAAAACAAACAATATTAAAAAACAACCCTTAAAAAACTCATTCAATTGGCCAAAACTAAAGCACAATTACACCCTATAAATTAGTCCAGGCGACTAATAATTACACCCAGGCGACACAATTACACCCTATAAAGTAGTCCAGGCGAGATGTCACGAGAGCATGAGTGACCGTGGATAGGGCATCCCGGTCCAGGAAGGGACGCAACTGGCGAATCAGGCGAACCTGATAAAAAGCTCTCCTGGAGACGGTCGTCAAATGGTCAAATTTTTCACACTTACGACCATTCAAGTACTTTGTTGCAGTATGACTGTTAATCATGGACACGTAATTGGGGGGCAATAAGTTGACTTTGTAAAAATATACAAATAGAATGAGACTATTGCCTTATACACTGTAAGCCGCCCTGAGTCTTCGGAGAAGGGCGGGGTATAAATGTAAACAAAAAACAAAAAAAAAATGAATTTCAGACGTTTGGCCACTGACTCATACTTATGACGGTTGCAGTGTCCCGTGGGGGGGGGTATCATATGATCCCCTTTTGCGATTTTCTGACCAGCAAAGTCAATGGGGAAGCCAGATTGACTTAACAACCAGGTTACTAACTTAACGACTGCAGTGATTCACTTAAGAAGTGCGGCAAGACAGGTTGTAACACGGGGCAAAACTCACTTGACCGATCCCTCACTTAACATAGATTTTTGGCTCAATTGTGGTCGTACATCGAGGACTACCTGTGCTTGTGTTATACTGAGCTTTAATCCAAGTTCCGGTGGGGGTCCTACTATGGAGAGAATTGGGAGGGGGTGGGGAACAAGACAAGACATTGCCAAGACCGTCTGGAATTCCTCTTGGATGCAACTTGGAACAAGGAAGGAGCTGCAGACTTGGGTCATTGTCGTGTCCCACTCCTCCTCTGACGGCCGGGTCGGGGAGGTCTGTCTCAAGCGTGGCCACAAAGCCTCTGCAGCTTTGCCAAAGTTCTGTCAGAGTTCTCAGGGCAGGCAGGAGTCCAAGATGTGACTTCAGCAATCCAAATTAGACTTTGCCTGACTCAAAGAATGCCAGAAAGCAGATCCTTTATATAGGCCATGGGGTGTGGCTCCATGACTCAGCACTTATCCAGGCCTGCCCCTCCCTTCCTTTTGCTGACGTCGCCTCTCCATTCTCCGGAAGCGTGGATCCGTCCACCCTCCAGCTGCCGGCAATTCCAGCTCGTGACTGGCTTCATGCTCCTCATGTTCACATGCTGTGGGGGAGGGGTTTATTTGCTCAGTTTGTCCGGGCATGGTGCCAGGACTGGGGGCTGAAGGCATGCCAGGCCATTCATCTTGCTCGGTCTGTCCGGGCATGGTGCCAGGACTGGGGGCTGGAGGCATGCCAGGCCGTTCGTCTTCATTATCCGTCTCTGGCTGAGATAACAGGAGATGAGAAGGGTCCGGCTGCGGAGAGGGGGGCAGCCGAGGCACAACAGTCATCTTGGAAGTGGTCCAGCTGGACCGACCAATCATGGTGACCAGGATTTGAGAAGAAGACAATGTGGATGTCAGCGTTCCAAGGAATGCATCCATACAAAAAGGAACTCCGAGGCAAGCGAGTTCCTCAAAGAACAGCTTATTGGAAACGTCACATTGGCACGACTGGGGAAAGCCAACTCTGAAATTTCCCGCGCCTTTCACCTGATTAAAAGTAAAAGTTTCTCCTTCCCCCCACCAACCCCAAGTCACTGGTCACGTTGTCCAATCCAAGTGCTGGCCGGTTGCTTAGTTACTTGCTCCTTGTTGTGACCCAGGCCCAAGTAGGTAGTAGTAGACGCAATCAATTCAAAAACAAACAGGCTTTATTAGAACAGTTGGGAATTAACTCATTCTCAGCGTCGTCTAAACTAAATCAAAGCAAATTCTTCAGAACACCATTCTTCAGTGTTATCACCAACCTCGGTCTAATTAGGCAAACTGCCAAAGGCTTTTTCTGGAAAAAGTTAAAAAGCAGAAGATGGCGACAAGAAATAAATGCAGCAAGACGAGGAGCAAGGCTATCAACATTGTTTTCCGGCAAAGAGCCCAAATGCTGTTGCTGGTCTTTTAAGCCTCATGAGAGGGGCCAATAATCTCTTGGCCTTACTCCCGAGTTGTCCTCTTTGCTTGAGCTGCTCTTGCCTTCTGGCAGCTCTTCTCATGCATGCATTAGGAACAGGCTCCTCCTGTTCCTCTGCCTCACTACTGTCAGTCTCTGGAGGCTCTGGAGTCCGCATGTCACTCCCAGATGGCCCTGGCCACACCTCTGCCTTTGACGCAGAGCCCTCATCCGGGCCTTCCCCAACCTCCAGGGCTGGCCCACGTTCTTCCTCAGCCTCATCGCTGTCCGATTCTGTTGCCAGCTCCACAGGCTGCTGGCGGACCACGACACTCCTCCTCTGGTCAGCCACCTGTGCCAATGTCCTTGGTTCCCACAGGAAAACTTTATTGTTTTGGCTACAAAACCCCATCTAATTATTTCCCCCCTCCCTCCAGTGTGTGGCAATCCTGGAGCCGCCAAGATGGCTTCGGCCAGGGTTGACAGTGGGAGGGAGGTGTGAGAGCAGTCTTGAGGGGAGATCTCAAGCAAGAGAAAGCAGATTTATTCTTTGTAAAACCTGAAGGCAGGACAAGAACCAAAGGGTGAAAAGTAAAATATTATACAGCAGGGGTGAAATCCAGCAGGTTCTGACAGGTTCTGGAGAACCGGTAGCAGAAATTTTGAGCAGTGCAGCGAAGCGGTAGCGGAAATATTGAGTAGTTTGGAGAACCGGCAAATACCACCTCTGGCTGGCCCCAGAGTGGGGTAGGAATGGAGGTTTTGCAATATCCTTCCCCCAGAAATGGGGAAGGAATGGGGATTTTGCAGTATCCTTCCCTCTGGAGTGGGGTGGGAATGGAGATTTTGCAGTATCCTTCCCCTGCCACACCCACCAAGCCACACCCACAGAACCAGTAGTAAAGTAAATTGGATTTGACCGCTATTATACAGGTACTTCTTCAGAGGTGGTTGGCACATGAATTAATAACCGGTTCGACCCAGCACTGAAAATGTGCATGCGCGCATTCTGCGCATGTGCGCGATCTTCTGTGCATGGACTTGGCACTCTCTCGCGCATGCTTGCACGCACGCGCACGGCTTAAAAACGCAGCTAAATAGGACAGCATAGTGCCGGGGGCGGGCCTGGAGGACTTCAACTCCCAGAATTCCCCAGCCAGCAAAGCAAAGCTGGCTGGGGAATTCTGGGAGTTGAAGTCCACCAGGCTTAACGTTGCCAAGGTTGGAGACTAGAAGACCTCCAAGGTCCCTTCCAACTCTGTTATTTGGGCTGTTGTTCTGGGGAAAATAGGAGGAAGGAATATTAAGCCTGTTTTCTGCTTCCAGTGACTTGTAAAGTAATAAATAAATACTGTTCTGTTGCATGATACTTTTGTTTTAAAAAAAAAATATCGGCTCAGCATTCTGGATTCTCCCCTTATATTTTTAATTATAAGCCACCCTTCACAGAATGCTCTCGCTCTCTCTGAATATCAATCCATTTGGGAAGGATGCGGTCCATAAAAGGTCCTTTACAGATACACCTTACGGATTAAGAGAGTTGGAAGGGACCTTGTAGGTCATCTAGTCCAACCCCCCGCCCAAGCAAGAGACCCCTACAGCATTTCGGACAGATGGCAGTCCGGTCTCTTCTTGAAAGCTTCCAGGGATGAAGCTCCCACAACTTCCGAAGGCAACTTCTGTTCCATCAATTGATTGCTCTCCCTGTCTCCTTATTTCTAGGTTGAATCTCTTCCTCATTCAGTTTCCATCTGTTGTTCCTTGTCTGGCCTTCGGGTGCCTTGGAAAATAGCTTGACCCCCTTCCTCCTCTCTGTGGCAGCCCCTCAAATATTGGAAGACTGCTATCATGTCTCCCCTGGTCCTTCTTTTCACTAGACTAGCCATGCCCAGTTCCTGCAACTGTTCATCATATGTTTCAGCCTCCAGTCTCCTAATCATCCTGGTTGTTCTTCTCTGCACTGTCCTGATTGGCTGGAGATTGTGTGGATTGTGACATCACCTGTCAGGCGGTTTCTGACATCACTGGTTGATGCTGGGCTATTTGGCAGAGGCTGTTTCTCTCCTGGGAACTGAGGATCCTTCGGTGAGTAGCCAGCATGATGGTTTCTCTAATCCCTACAATAAACAAGCCCCTCATCGGGAGCCTAGGATAGAATAGAATAGAATAGAATAGAATAGAATAGAATAGAATAGAATAGAATAGAATAATGGGAATGGAATAGACTGGAATGGAATCGAATGGAATAGAATAGAATAGAATAGAATAGAATAGAATAGAATAGAATAGAATAGAATAGAATAGAATTGAATAGAATTGAATTGAATTAATGGAATGGAATAGACTGGAATGGAATAGAATAGAATAGAATAGAATAGAATAGAATAGAATAGAATAGAATAGAATAGAATAGAATAATGGGAATAGAATAGAATAGAATAATGGGAATGGAATAGACTGGAATAGAATAGAATAGAATAGAATAGAATAGAATAGAATAGAATAGAATAGAATAGAATAGAATTTTTTATTGGCCAAGTGTGATTGGACACACAAGGAATTTGTCTTGGTGCATATGCTCTCAGTGTGCATAAAAGAAAAGATACGTTCATCAAGGTACAACATTTACAACACAATTGATGGTCAATATATCAATATAAATCATAAGGATTGCCAGCAACAAAGTTACAGTCATACAGTCATAAGTGGAAAGAGATTGGTGATGGGAACTATGAAACGATTAATAGTAGTGCAGATTCAGTAAATAGTCTGACAGTGTTGAGGGAATTATTTGTTTAGCAGAGTGATGGCCTTCGGGAAAAAACTGTTCTTGTGTCTAGTTGTTCTGGTGTGCAGTGCTCTATAGCGTCGTTTTGAGGGTAGGAGTTGAAACAGTTTATGTCCAGGATGTGAGGTTGATGTCCAGGATCTAGGAACAGTTTATATCCAGGATGAGGCGCTGATGCTGAATTCTGAATTGCGTGTCAATTTAATTTCTTTTAATTGGCATTTTGGCGTTCATTGGTGGGTGTTGATTGTTGATGGGGACACGTTTTGGTCTTTTCGTTTTCTTTCTGGCTCGTGGTCTCTTTTGAACAGTATGTAAATGTTGTTTATGTCTACGGGTCAGTTGATGGCCAGTTTGGGAGAGTGCCAAGCTTCCAGGAAGTCTTTTAGCATTTTTGGACTTGGCTCGGTCTCCGATGATCACAGTTTCTCACCTCAAAGTATGGTTAAATCCATCTACATATTGTGAAAGTGAAGAGTTTTCTTATCAATGGATCATTAGAACTGCAGAAAAAACAATGGCTACCAACCTGCCTTCCATTGAGGACCTGTATACAAGTCAAAAAGAGGCTGTGAAAATATTTACAGATCCCTCACATCCAGGACATAAACTGTTTCATCTCCTACCCTCAAAATGACGCTATAGAGCACTGCACATCAGAACAACTAGACACAAGAACAGTTTCTTCCCGAACGCCATCACTCTGCTAAACAAATAATCCCCTTAACACTGCCAAACTATTTATTAAGTTTGTATTATTATTATTATTCTCATCCTTCCTATTACCTATCTCCTTTTCTCCTTATGGCTATAACCTTGTTACTTGTATCTCTACAATTTATATTGTTTTTATTTGTTTCCTAATATGATTGGATTGCTTATTTAGTAACCTATGACTATTACTAAGTGTTGTATCTTATGATTCTTAATGAATGTATTTTTTTTCCTTTTATGTACATTGAGAGTATATGTACTGAAAACAAATTCCTGGTGTGTCCAGTCGCATTTGGCCAATAAAGAATTCTCTTCTCTTCTCTTCTCTTCTCTTCTCTTCTCTTCTCTTCTCTTCTCTTCTCTTCTCTTCTCTCTCTTCCTTCCCTTCCCTTCCCTTTCCTTCCTTCTCTTCTCTATTTTCTCTCTCTCTCTCTTCTCTTCTACATTCTCTTCTTCTCTCTTCCTTCCTTCCTTCCCTTCCTTCCTTCTCTTCTCTATTTTCTTCTCTTCTCTTCTTCTCTTCTACATTCTCTTCTCTCTCTCTTCCTTCCCTTCCTTCTACATTCTCTTCTCTTCTCTTCTCTCTCTTCTTCTCTCTCTCTTCTCTTCTCTCTCTTCCTTCCCTTCCCTTCCTTCCTTCCCTTCCCTTCCTTCCATTAATTCAATTCTCTTCTCTTCTCTTCTCTTCTCTTCTCTTCTCTTCTCTTCTCTTCTCTTCTCTTCTCTTCTCTTCTCTGTTTTCTATTCTATTCTATTCTATTCTATTCTATTCTATTCTATTCTATTCTATTCTATTCTATTCTATTCTATTGAAACTATGGTTTAAATCTGCCCACCTGTTGTGAAAGTAAAGCATTTTCTTACGTATTCTAACTTTGCTTGTTCACCAGCAAGAGAGCGGTGCTGAAAACTGATCCATTTCACACTCCGGAACCATGATGAAAACTGCAGCGTCCCTTCTGTTGGACAGCCGAGAAAGCTTAAAGAAGGAGATCAGGAACCTAAGAGTCAAAGTGTCCAACTTGGAGGCAGGAAACCCAGAAACGATCCAGTTCAGGAAAGAAGAGAACAAGAGCCCGGAAGGCCAAATCCGTTGTCTGGAAAAGGAAGAGAAAGAATTTCAGGAGATGTTCCGAGAGCTGGATGACACCAGGGCAGCTCTGGAGGTCCAAAACCAGGCCTTGGCCCAGACCAACCAGGTGCTCCATTCCAAAATCCAGAAGGTCTCCAACAACCTGGTCAGATTTCAGGCGTCCAAGGCTAGCCGGGACCAGGATATTTTGCGTATGAAGCAGGAGGTGGAGATAATTGTGGCGGACGTCCAACGGGTGGAGGCAAAAATCGAGACAGCCAAGCGGAGGTCCGAGGACAGGAAGAAGCGGTCGGCCGAGCTGGAGCACATGATGGTGGAGCTCGAAGGGATCTGCAAAGCTCAAGACAAGGAGATCCTTTTCTTGGAGGACCTACTGGGGCAACCGTTGCAAAAGACCCTGTTTTCTGTCTTATCCGGAGGAGCCTGGGTGTTGGTGGCTTTAATGGTCGGTCTGGGATTTTCCAACCTCTTGCCCTTCCTGATCAATTCTTGTTGCCTCAGAACAGATCGCTGACATTTATGACTTCTTGGACCAGGTATCGGACCAGGTATCGGACAAAGTTGTTGCCTTTTTGAGCAAGAATCCTGGGGGGGGGGGGGCAAAAAAGTAGAAAACTGGCAAATAAAGACAAAAAAGGGTGTTTCTTTTCTATATTCAGGAAATGCGATGTAGTTCTTTCACCCCGATAAAGAATTACGGGTAGTCAAGAGTCAGAATAGAGCTGGAATGGGACCTTGGAGGACTTCTAGTCCAGCCCCCTGCTCAAGCAGGAGACCCTATACCCATGATGGCAACCTTTGGCATGCGATCTCAGCTCCGGTGCATATACACGAACCGGCCAGCTGATTTTCGGGCCTTCTGGGCCCACCAGCAGTAGGGAAACAGGCTGTTTCCTACCTCCGGAGGGCCTGGGGGAAGGGTGGGGAAGACCCGTTTTTTGTTCTTCCCAGGCTCCGGAGCCTTTCTAGGAGCTTTGGGAGGGCCAAAACGGCCTTCTTCACACCACCCCCAGAGGCCCTCTGGAGGCTGGAAATGGCCCATTTGCCAACTTCTGGTTGCACCGGAAGTCGGCGAACGGGCCGTTTGAGGCCTCCGGAGGGCCTCGGGGGAGTGGGGAAGGCTGTTTTCGCCCGCCCCCGGCTCCTAGAAAGGCTCTAGAGACTGGGAAGAGCAAAAAACGGGTCCACCGTGCCAAAAGCTGGGGGAGCACGAGGGAGTGTTGCGTGTGCATGCGCGGGGGCTAGGCGCATAGAATTATGGGGGTGGGCATGCACGTGACTCCCCCCCATGCTCCCCCCCCCCGCTTTTCACACGCGAAGGCAAAAAGGTTCGCCATCGCTGCCCTATACCGTTTCAGACAGGTGTCTGTCAAGTATCTTCTTTTTTTATTATTATTATAAAAAAGTTTTTATTTTTTCACAACAACAACAAAAAAACACATTCTCATCAGACAATTACCGTATATACTCGAGTATAAGCCGAGTTTTTCAGCACGTTTTTTGTGCTGAAAAACATCCCCTCGGCTTATACTCGAGTATATACGGCTTATACTCGAGTTTTTTTTTTTTTTCTTCTTTTTTTCACATTATACCGGATGGCGCAAACTTGGCGGGCTTTTGCATTAGCGCGGGGAAGCCCTGCCGGTGCAGTGAGAGGGCGGGGCGGGGAAGCCGCCAGCCTTCTCGGCTGAGGGAGGGAGGGTTTCCCCGACCGGTAGCTGCCTCATTTCCCACCCTCGGCTTATACTCGAGTCCCCAGTTTACCCCAGTTTTTTGGGGTAAAATTGGGGACCTCGGCTTATACTCGAATCGGCTTATATTCGAGTATATACGGTACAATGTGCTGAAGAGGTGTTTACATATCTTCTTGTGCAATCTCAAAGCAAACATCTCTTTCATATATATCTATCTTATATTGTTTTTTCTAACATATCTTTCCTTCTAACCAGTGGTAAAATAAATCCCATATTTTATAATATTGCTTACCTTCTTGATGTCTAATTTCAAATGTAAATTTACTTATCTCTGCACATTCTATCATCTTCCTTAATTATTTCGTCTTGCAAAGGTAATTTCTCATTTTCCCAGTTTTCAGCAAAACACAAACCTGGCTGCTGTAATAATATTCGCAATCAAATATTTTACATTTCTAGTATATATCTCAGGAATAATTCCCTCAAGTATCTTCTTAAAAGCCTCCAGTGATGAAGCGCCCACAGCTTCTGGTGGCAAGGAGTTCCACTGGTTAATTGCCCTCACTGTTAGGAAATTCCACCTTAATTCCAGGTGGCTTCTCTCTTTCCTTAATTTCCATCTATTGTTTCTTGTCCTGCCTTCGGGTGCTTTGGAGAATAGCTTGACCTCTTCTTCGTTGTGCCAGCCTCTCAAATATTTAGCTTACGACCACAATCAAGCCCAAAATTTCTGTTGCTAAGCGAGACCGTTCCTAAGGGAGCTTTGCCCCTTTTCACGACCCCTCTTTCCACGGTGGTTAAGTGAATCAAGTTAGTAACACGGCAGCTAAGTGAATCTGGCTTCCCCATTGACTTCGCTTGCCGGAAGGTCGTAAAAGGGGAATCACGTAACTCGAGGACGCCGTCATAAATACAGGCCAGTGGCCAAGCATTCTAAATTTTGATTGTGTGACCACAGGAATACTGCATGAAAACGTAAGCACGAAAATGATCATGAGTCGCTTTTTTGGGGGGCCCCGTTGTAACTTGGAACGGACACAAAATGAACGGTTGTAAGTCGGGGACCGCCTATAATGGCTTTCGATTTTAACTGAACCGGATTGGCTAAGGATCTCCAACCCTGGCAACTTAAAGCCTGGCGGACTTCAACTCCCAGAACCCCCCAGCCAGCAAAGCTGGCTGGGGAATTCTGGGAGTTGAAGTCCGCCAGGCTTAAAGTTGCCAAGGTTGGAGACCCCTGGGTTAAGGCACAGTTGCGGACTTGAACCCAGAGCCAGATTGGCTAAATTACAATTTCAAGATTTGTTAAATTTCGCAGCCTAGAAGATCCGCTCTTTGACCACAAGAGGGAGTCAAAGATTATAAATTTAATTTCACGAACGAGTTAATTCTGGATTTCACAAGAAGCATCTCAGACCAATGTGCAAACAAACTCATTGAAGGGACAGGAATAAAGATTGATTCAGGTAGTCCTCGACTTACAACAGTTCGCTTAGTGACAGTTCAAAGGGGTTGGACTAGATCAGGGGTCACCAACCTTTAGGACCTCAAGGACCACTAAATTCACAATTTTAAATCCCACAGACCACTAATATGATCTGCCTAATGACTGGGTGGTCGGGCGTGGCTAGGTGGTCATGTGACTGGGTGGGCGTGGCCAACTCAATATCACTCACGTCAAGGGGCGCCTCGCCAGCCTCTACTCACCCTTCCCAGCCACTCCTCTGACTGAGAAGGAGGCTCAGCTGAAGCACC
The DNA here is from genome assembly GCF_028640845.1 of Ahaetulla prasina. Classification (NCBI taxonomy): domain Eukaryota; kingdom Metazoa; phylum Chordata; class Lepidosauria; order Squamata; family Colubridae; genus Ahaetulla; species Ahaetulla prasina. The sequence goes on along the minus strand of NC_080543.1, from coordinate 5,490,216 downwards.
TCACTGAGGACTAGGAGCATAGGCTTTCCAAGCAGAGGGAAGACCTGCAGGAGTGCAAGGCCAGGTACTGGTGCCTGGAGGCTCAGTGGGCTGAGATGGTCAGCCGGTTCCAGGCCATGATGCAGTCCCACTGGAACGAGGCCCTCCGGCTCTTCACCACCAGCAGCGCTTCCCTCCAGCCTTCACCCAAAGCCCCCCACCAGGAAGCTGAAGCAGACCCCAAGTCGGAATTTCTGCCCCCCTCCGACCCACACAAAAAGACCCCAAAGGGGGAGACTCTCTGCAGCAACGCAAACATTCATTGCACATATCCAGCCCAGGGGCCGTAGTTTGAGGACCCCCGATTTAGTGCAATATAAAAATCGCAAATAATTTTTCTGCGGACCGCCAAAATTTTCTCGCGAACCATCAGTGGTCCATAGACCACCAGTTGGTGACCGCTGGACTAGATGACCTACAACCGTGATGGCGAAACTATGGCACGCGGGCCGCAGGTGTCACGCGGCGCCCTCTCTGTGGGCGTGCGAGCCGTTGCCCCAGTTCGGTTCCGCCGTGTATGCATGCGCATCTCCTGCTGGCCAGCTGGTTCTCGGGTCTCTGCTGCGCATGCATGGGGGCAGAGCGCGTGCAGGGAACCGCCCGCCCATGCATGAAGGACAGGCATGTTCAGGGGGCCACGCGCATGTGCAAGGGGTGAAGCGTGTGTGAGGAGAGCCGCGCACATGCGGGGTGGGGACGGGGCGCATGCACGGGGCCACGCGCTCGTTGTATTTTGGGGGTTTGGCCACGCGCGCATTTGCCTTCGCACGCTTTTGGCACTCGGTTCGGAAAAGGTCAACCATCACTGACCTACAAGGTCCCTTCCAACTCTGTTTATCTGTAAGGTTACCACGGCACTGAAAACAAAATGACTTATGACCATTCTTCACACTTACGACCGTCGCAGCATCCCCGGTTTACATTAGGATGCTTGCCAATTGACTCACATTTCAGCGTCCCGGGAGTTACACGATCCCCTTCTGCGACCTTCCAACAAGCAACGTCAAATAAAAACCAGATCCACTTAAACCATGGGTCTCCAACCTTTGCTGGCTGGGGAATTCTGGGTGTTGAAGTCCTCCAGGCTTAAAGTTGCCAAGGTTGGAGACCCCTGACTTAAACAATCGGGTGTGACTCGTTTTAACCACTGCTGCGATTCGCTTAGCAAACCGTGGCAAGAAAAAGCCTTAAAACGGGGCTGTGAAACTCACTTCACAAATGTCTCGCCTGGCAGCATAAATCGGGGGGCTCCGTTGTGGTCATAAGTTGAGGACTTCCCTGTACCGCTTGATACTGCACTGGTGAGACCACGTTGGAACGGTGCGTCCAGTTCTGGTCATGTTGTGTCCCACTCCTCCGCTGACGACCGGGTCAGGGAAATCCGAATCAGGCGTGCCTCTGCAGCTCTGCCAGAGTCCTAGCAAAGTTCTCAAGGCAGGCAGGAGACCAGAAAGTGACTTCAGCAAGATATGTTCGACTTTGCCTGACTCAGAGACTGCCAGAAAGCAGATCCTTTATATAGGCTATGGGGTGTGGCTCCATGACTCAGCACTTATCCAGGCCTGCCCCTCCCTTCCTTCTGACGCCGCCGCCTATCAATTCTTCTGAAGCGAGGGTCACTCCAGTCTGCAGCTGTTGGCAATTGACCTTCCTCAGGCTCACATGCTGTGCGGGAAGGGGAGGGGTCTAGTTGCTCCGTTTGCCTGGGCATGGAGCCAGGGCTGGGGCCAGGAGGTACTTCTTCCTCCTCAGCCTGTCTGGGCATGGAGCCAGAGCTGGGGGCTGGAGGTATTTCTTCTTCTTCAGCCTGTCTGGGCATGGAGCCAGGGCTGGGGCCGGGAGGTACTTCTTCCTCCTCAGCCTGTCTGGGCATGGAGCCAGGGCTGGGGGCTGGAGGTATTTCTTCTTCTTCAGCCTGTCTGGGCATGGAGCCAGAGCTGGGGGCTGGAGGTATTTCTTCTTCTTCAGCCTGTCTGGGCATGGAGCCAGGGCTGGGGCCGGGAGGCATACTAGGACATTCCTCAGCGTTCGGAAGCAGATAAGAAGGCCCCGGCTGCGGTGAAAGCGGGCGAGACACAACAGGTCACCACGACAGAGAAAAGATTTTTCAAGACCCAAATGAGGCTCAGTGCCAAGTCAGTGCTGAGTTTCACAATCGAACGCTTGCACAATGTCTAAAAGTGTTCTTTGAACCAAGAAATCCTGAATCTATAGTAAACTGGTTGGTGGCACCATTGATTCAATCTCCTTCCAAACATCTAGAACAGGGTTTTCCAACTTTGGCAACTTTAAGACTTGTGGACTTCAACTCCCAGAGTTCCTCAGTAGAACAGTGTTTCTCAACCTTAGCAAGGTTTAAGAGGTCCTAATTCCAACTTCCAGAATTCCATGTTGACTCAGCCTTCTGTCCTCCTGAGGTCGGTAAAACGAGGACTCAGATAGTTGGGGGCAAGAGGCTGACTCTGTAAACCACTTAGAGAGGGCTGCACAAGCATTGTGAAGTGGTATATAAGTCTATTGGGAGAGAAGGAAGGAAGGAAGGAAGGAAGGAAGGAAGGAAGGAAGTGTTAGATTCGGGCAATAACAAGGCAGGAGACCAGATGAGTGACAACAGCTCTTTAGTTTATAGTGAACCCAGCAGCGAACAACAGAAAAACCCCTCTTTATATACAGTTCAGTCAGAGGCAACAGCCAATCAGCAACGTGCTATTTCCCGCTCTAATTTCCCTCCAAATCTCTTAAAGATACATTACACTCCTTCCCTCCCAGAAAACATTTTACCCCTATTTACATGAAATTAGCATCTTATTTCTCTACGTAGTCACGCAAGTAGACTGGGCGTCTCCTAACTCTTTCGGACCTGCACAATTAATTCTCTGGGAGTGAGTCGAGCTGGCCGGAGGGACTGTTTGTTCCTCTCAGCTCCTCCTCTAGGCCATCCGGCCCTGGATTATTTGCAGAATCGTCCCTGCTTCCTTCAGGAGGGACCGGTTGGTGTCGCTGGACCTCATCAAACTCAGATAAGTCCCGCGTTTGCCCCGGGTTTGAGTCAGCGGTGGATTCAAACATTGGATAGTCAGGGCCTGTTTCTGGACTTGTGATTGTTCTTTTTCTTAATTGATCTATGTGGCGCTTCCAAACCCGGCCATCCTCTATCTCTACCCGATACGATTTGGGACCGGTTGTTTCAAGGATTGTCCCCTTTACCCAATTTGGGCCTTCTCCGTAATTGTGTGCCCATACTGGACTTCCCACTGTCATTTCTCTTGTTTTACCGTTTGTCCCTTTGTACCCGTCTGGGGTGTAGTTTGGGTTTAACCGGTCTAATGGGCACTTAAGCTTCCTGCCCATCAGTAGCTCTGCTGGGCTGCGGCCAGTTGCTACACAAGGGGTTCTGTGTTGTACTGCTAGGAAGGTGTCAATTTTTAATTGCCAATCGCCTGGCCTGATTCTGGACAATGCTTCCTTTGCACCAGACGAAACGCTCTGCAAGGCTGTTCGTCGAGGGTGGAACGGCGCCGAGAGGACATGCCGGATGCCCTCTTCTGCCAAGTACCCTCAAACAGGGTCGCTGTGAATTGAGGGCCGTTGTCGGAAACTAGGTGTCGGGTAACCCGTGGGTTACAAATAGGCGCCGCAGGACTGAGATTACGGCCTCGGCTGTCATGGATCTCATAAGAATGATTTCCAGCCATTTGGAATAGGCATCGACTACCACTAGGAATGTTTGCCCATGGAAGGGCCGCAAAATCGATGTGGATCCTAGACCATGGGCCCTGGGGTCTCTCCCACTCCCGAGTTGGGGCCGTTGGTGGTAGTGGTCTGACTCCTGGCAGGCTTGGCATTTTCCTACCCTGTCACTAATCTCCGTGTCCATCAAGGGCCACCACACATAGCTCCTTGCTAAACCCTTCATTCTCACGATCCCAGGGTGGCCCTCGTGCAGGAGGTCCAAAACATTTTTCCGCAATTTCTCCGGGATTACCACTCTATCCCCCAGAGCAGACACCTCCTTGAGCCGACAACTCCCGCGTTTCTTTACATATTCCTTAAACCGCCGCCCGCAGCGGGCCATCCTCTTTGCACCCAACCAATTACAGTTCTTATTGTAATGTCCTTGTAAGAAGCCCGAGCCACCTCCTTGGAAGTGACTGGACCCGAGTCCAAAGAGTCAATTAGCAGGACGGGTGTGCCCGGAGTGGGGTCTTCGATAGTCTCTGGTAGTGGGCATCTGCTCAAAGCATCTGCATGCCCTAACTCTTTTCCTGGCCGATGCAACAATTTGTAGGAATACGCAGCCAGAAAGATAGTCCATCGGGTCAGTCTAGGTGAAAGTGCCACGGGCGTTGGGCGGTCGCCTGCCAACAGGCCTAGTAGGGGTCTATGGTCTGTGACGATTTCGAAATCACGGCCAAATACATATTCATGGAACTTCTTTACCCCTGAAACTATGGCCAAGGCTTCTCTATCTAGCTGACTATAGTTTCTTTCAGCCGATGACATTGTTCGGGAGTAAAATGCTATAGGGGCTTCTGTGCCATTTGGCAACCGGTGGCTGAGCACAGCCCCCACCCCGTAGGGAGATGCATCACAAACTAACACCAATGGCAGTGTGCCATTGTATTGAATCAGTAGGCTATTGCTAGACAGAAGGTTTTTTACTGCTTCGAATGCCCTAGCTTCTGCCTTTCCCCAAGACCACACAGCTGTCTTCGTTAGTAATTTGTGTAGCGGTTCGGCTATGGTCGCCTTATTTTTTAAAAATACCGCGTAAAAGTTGACCAGACCTAAGAACGCCTGTAACTCCGTTTTGTTTTGGGGAGCTGGGGCCTTCCTGATTGCCCTGACCTTGCTCTCAGTGGGGTGGATTCCCTCCTTGTCTATCCGGTAGCCCAGGAATTCCACGGATCCTACCCCTATCTGGCATTTATTCAGTTTGACTTTGAGACCGGCGGACCGGAAAATGCCCAAAACTTTTCTCAGCCGTACCCCTAATTCTTCTAGATTGTCGGCGGATACCAGTACGTCATCAAAGTACGGTACCACCCCGGGGAGTCCCTGCAATAGCCGCTCCATTAGGTTCTGAAATAACCCTGGAGCCACACTAACCCCAAACTGTAACCGGGTGCATTTAAAAGCACCCCTGTGCGTTACGATCGTTTGTGCTTCAGCCGTGTTGCTATCTACGGGTAACTGCTGATAGGCTTGGGCCAAATCTAGCTTGGCGAAGACCTGGCCTTGCCCCAAAGAGTGCAGTAAGTGTTGTACTACTGGAACGGGGTAGGCACTCTTCTGCAACGCTTTATTAAGCGTTGCCTTGTAGTCAGCACAAATCCGGACCGACCCGTCCGGTTTGATTGGGGTGACTATGGGTGTTTCCCACTTTGCATGGTCAACTGGCACTAGTATTCCCTGGCTTACTAGTTTGTCCAGCTCCCGGTCAATTTTGGGCTTTAGGCTAACGGAACCTCCTAGCCTTTAACCGGATAGGGCAACCTGTGGGTCAAGGTTAAAGGAGATCGGGGTCCCTCGTACTTGCCCAAACAGTCTTTGAAGACGCCCCGAACTCCTTCATTAGTTCGCCTTTAGGTCGACGTCGCTTCGAAGACTCCGGTCACTCCCATGCCCAATGCCCGAACCAGTCCAGTCCCAACAAGCTCGGCAAGGTTCCGTCGACCACGGTGATGGGCAGGGTCTTGTTGTGCTGTCCATACTTGACTTGGATGGACGTTACCTCGGACGGGATGCGATTTCCTTGGTAATCTTGTACCCTTAGTTTCTGTGGTTGCAGCTTGCGCTTCGCGACGGCTGGCAAACGTTTCACGAGAGTGTCCCAGGACATGATCGTGATCGATGAACCGGTGTCCACTTCCATTCGGCACGGCACCCCTTCAATGTGCGTTTTAGTAAAAATCTTTTTTTCAAGGCGCGTGGCTGCTTGGCCTACTCTCACGGCAGTCTGATTAAGTTTCGCGCCTTTTTTGAATCGACCAATCACGGGCCTCTTCGTCATTCCCGCGCTCTGATTGGTCGGGTTGAATTTTGGCGGAAGGTTGGGGCGCCGACAGGCCTGCGCTATGTGCCCCTTCCTTTCGCACCGCCGACAAGTCGCATCCTTAAATTTGCAGTCTTGTCGTTTGTGTTGTCCCCCGCAACTCGCGCATTCGCCCCGGTCTTCTTTCTCTGGCCTCCCGGTCCTCCTCATTGTGGACCGGGGTTGTTTTCGCCCCAGTCCCCGGCGCGATCGGCGTTTGCAGGGTTTCTGCCGCTTGGGTGGACATCTCATGAGCCCTGGCCTCGTCCAAGGCGACTGCCAGTGTTAGGTTGCTTCTGGACAGCAGCCGCCGTCGCAATCGGATGTCTCTGACCCCGCAAATAAGTTGGTCGAGTAATGCGTCTTCCAAGTCTCGATATTCGCAATGGTTGGCGGCTTTTCTCAGCGCTGCCATGTACACGCGAATCGATTCGCCCTCTCGTTGCATCCGTTGCCGCAATTCGAACCTTTGAACAAATTTTGAGGGCGTCGGTGCGTAGTGAGCTCGAAGGGCGGTCTGCAGGGTTTGCCACGGTACCGACTGTACCGGCGTTGGTTCCGAAAGCGACTCTGCGGTGTCGAAGACTTCCGAACCGCAGTGGGTTAGGAAGTACGCTCTCTTCCTGTTGTCGGAGACCCCCTGGAGTTTGTTTGCTTCGAGGAAACACTCGAAACGAGCCATGTATGACCCCCATTTTTCTTTGGCTGGGTCGAATGGCGCTGGCGGTGTGTAGCTGGACATCGCTGCTATCCGCCCTTATTTTGCTGGGTTCGCGTATTCCTGGTTAGTTCAGCTCTTTCCTGGCGCTCTTTTGCCTCGAGATCCCACCTTCGTCGCCAGTGTTAGATTCGGGCAATAACGAGGCAGGAGACCAGATGAGTGACAACAGCTCTTTAGTTTATAGTGAACCCAGCAGCGAACAACAGAAAAACCCCTCTTTATATACAGTTCAGTCAGAGGCAACAGCCAATCAGCAACGTGCTATTTCCCGCTCTAATTTCCCTCCAAATCTCTTAAAGATACATTACAGGAAGGAAGGAAGGAAGGAAGGAAGGAAGGAAGGAAAAGAGACTGCGAGGGTAGGACAAGAAGCAATGGGTGGAAACTAATCAATTAATCGACCCAGCAATAAAACCCAGTTAATAGAAGCTATCCTTCAATCTTGGTTTCACATTATAACAGCTGCGGAACTAAAAGACTTGGTTCACTCCATGGGAAGAGGTTGTAAGGCTGTAATTCATGCTAAAGGTTATCCAACTAAGTATTAACTGACATGGATGATAATTTTTTTGTAAATCTCGTTTTTTCTAAATGTTTCCCTTTTCTTTATACTGTCACTGCTATTCTAATAGCAAATGCTTCATAAAAGTTATTGCATGACATTCTTGATTTAATTATCTTCCCATTGATATATAATTTTAGGGTACCACTCCCCCAAAAAAGTGGTGTTATTAGCTAGGTTTAGAAAATACACTTTTCCCAAAAGGTTTCCACAATTTTGGCCACTACTTGTAAATCAAGGACTATTTTTTTAAATTTCATTTTGTCACAACAGTATACAAACGTCGATATAAAACAATACATCATATAAGAAAACTATATATATAAGCAAAAGAATGCAATAACTATGTTAATTTGATATAATGAAAAGGAACAATAGGACAGGAACGGTAGGCACATTTGTGCTCTTATGCACACCCCTTATAGTCCTCTTAGGAATGGGGTGAGGTCAATAGTAGACAGTTTTTGGTTGAAGATTTTGGGGTTTTGAGTAGAGACTATGGAGTCAGGTAGTGTATTCCAAGCATTAACAACTCTGTTACAGAAGTCATATTTTCTGCAATCAAGTTTGAAGCGGTTGAGATTAAGTTTGAATCTATTGTTTCCTCTTGTAATATTGCAATTGAAGCTGAAGTAGTCTTTTACAGGAAGGATATTGCAATAGATGATTCTGTGTGTTAAACACAGGTCATGTCGGAGTCGGCGGAGTTCTAAGTTTTCTAATCCCAGGATTTCCAGTCTGGCGGCATAAGGTATTTTGTTGTTTACGGAGGAGCGAAGAACTCTTCTAGTAAAATATTTCTGGACGCGTTCATGGAAGAGGGTGTTTTATGGAAGAAATGAGTTTTGGTCTCTGGATTTGTCGCTGTTGTGCCTTTGGCTTTGGGGCAGGGCGGGGGTTGGGGGGGCCTCTGCCTCCCCCCCTTACCACATCTAGCTCTTTCTTCCAACCTGTAAAAATCAGGCTGTTGCCCAGGGAATGTCAGTCACATTAGTCAACCTTCAGACTTCGTGATGTGAGTGCAATCGACTTCTTATCCGATAACGCAGGAGGTAGAACTTGACCGCAATCATCGTTCGCCATCAAAGAAGAAGGTTATAAACTAGCTAATCTGTACCTTAGTGCAATTTATACCCTCGCCTGCCCGGGATAAGAGTATTCGTTCCTTATCTGGCGATGTCCTTGCCGGTGGGAAGCTGTCCTACGGTTGATGAATTGCGCTCGCCGTCTGGAAATTTCTCCTTGGTTCTAGGTTGCTTTTCTCTCCTTGATGAGTTTCCATCCGCTGCTTCTTGTCCTGCCTTCAGGTGCTTTGGAGAATAGGTGGACCCCCTCTTCTTTGGGGTAGCCCCGCCTCAAATATTAGAAGACTGCTATCATGTTCCTCCGAGTCCTTCTTTTCATTAACCTAGAACCAAGGAGAAATTTCCAAACGCCGAGAACAATTTATCAACCTTCCCTTCTCATGCACCATCCGTAGGACAACTTCCCACCACAAGGACGTCACCAGGTGTGGAGACTCTAGAAAGAGTGCAGAGAAGAGCAACAAAGATGATTAGGGGACTGGAGGCTAAAACATATGAAGAACGGTTGCAGGAACTGGGTAGGTCTAGTTGAATGAAAAGAAGGACTAGGAGAGACATGATAGCAGTGTTCCCATATCTCAGGGGCTGCCACAAAGAAGAGGGAGTCGGGCTGTTCTCCAAAGCACCTGAGGGTAGAACAAGAAGCAATGGGTGGAAACTGATCAAGGAGAGAAGCAACTTAGAACTAAGGAGGAATTTCCTGACAGAAAAAACAATTAACCAGAGCTGTTGTTGTTGTGGGGGAAAAAGAGGAACGAATATTATGCAATTTGCCACCTTGTAGTACTTATAAAGCCGGGTTTAAAAACTCCAATAAATCAACCAGTGGTGCTCTAAATGGATGTTTCTGTGAAGCGGAGAAGGTACACCAGAATGGTCATTTCCAACTTCTCCCGAACGTTTCTGCTGCTTTTGGGCGAGGTGGCGGAGACGGTTCCTCCATCTGCAGAGAAGCCAGATTTTAACACACAGCCTTCCCACACTTCACCCGTCGAGTGTGCCAAAATGGGCTGGGTTTCCTCCAGATTTCCACATTAATTACCTTGATTGCAACCAGCCGACGGCTGTGCTCCTCCTGGACGGGCAGAGGCCACAGACTTTGCCCCTATTCCTCCCGCAAGCGAAGAAGGCGCAGTGCCCGGATCGCTTCCTTCGGCCCTACAAGACGTTGTGGGGACGGGGCTCGGCTGCCAGGATGAAGGTTGAATTCGCTCCTCGCCACCTCCCGCTGGACCGGAGGCTCCAAACGGCATCGGTGCTTCAGTGGGTCTTCAGTTTCTTGTGCCTGGGTAAAACAAATATATATATATATTATTTTTAATTCAGGGGAAACTTTAAAGAATCTGGGGGCAGGGCGGTGGGGGGAGGTGGAGGATGGGAGGGGGCTGCCTTTTAAAGCAGCGGTCACCAACTGGTGGTCCGTGGACCACTGGGTGGTCCGTGAGAAAATTTTGGTGGTCTGCAGAAAAATTATTTGCCTTTTTTAATATTGCACTAAATCAGGGGTCCTCAAACTAATAGCCCCTGGGACGGATACATGCAATGAACGTTTGTGTTGCTGCAGAGAGTCTCCCCCTTCGGGGTCTTTTTGTGTGGGTTGGAGGGGGGGGCAGAAATTCCAATTTGGGGTCTGCCTCCTGGTGCGGGGCTTTGGGCGGAGGCTGGAAGGAAATACCACTGGTGATGAAGTGCTGGTCCAGTGGGACTGCATCATGGCCTGGAACGGGCTGACCATCTCAGCCCGCTGAGCCTCCAGGCGCCGGTACCTGGCCTTGCCCTCCTGCAAGTCTTCCCTCTGCTTGGAAAACCTATGCTCCTAGTTCTCAGTGAGGTGTGCTTTTGCTGAGTCTCCTTCTCGGTCAGATCCAATTTGAACTGAGCTGTTTTGCCAACTCTTTCTCGTGGTGGCTGCTTAGCTCCAACAACTGTTGGAGCCTTATGGAACCTGGATGGGGAGACGAGTAGAGGCTGGCGAGGTGCCCCTCAAAGTGAGTGACATTGAGCTGGCCACGCCCACCCAGTCACATGACCACCTAGCCACGCCCGCCCAGCCGGTCATTAGGCAGATCATATTAGTGGTCCGCGGGATTTAAAATTATGAATTTAGTGGTCCCTGAGATCTGAAAGGTTGGGGATCATTGTTTTAAGGCAGGGGTCTCCAACCTTGGTCCCTTTAAGACTTGTGGACTTCAACTCCCAGAGTCCCTCAGCCAGTCCACAAGTCTTAAAGGGACCAAAGTTGGAGACCCCTGTTTTAAGGGGTTGCCAGAAAATCTCCACCAACGATTGCATTGCCCATCAAAACCGAAGGGTGCATTTTGCAGAAATAAGACTCTTTTGAGATGGGCAGGTATCTGTTTTTGGAGGCTTGTTAAGGGCAGGGATCGACCTTTTTTTGTTTTTACGGGTAGTCCCCGACTTACAACCATTCATTTAGTGACCGAAGTTACAACAGCACTGAAAACAGGTGACCTGATCACCGTTTTTCACACTAATGACGACGGTTGCAACGTTCCCATGGTGATGTGATCAGAATTTGGGAATTGGTTCAGATTTATGTACGCTGAGAGCGTATGCACCAAGACAAATTCCTTGTGTGTCCAATCACACTTGGCCAATAAAAAATTCTATTCTATTCTATTCTATTCTATTCTATTCTATTCTATTCTATTCTATTCTATTCTGTTCTATGACTATCATTAAGTATTGTACCTTGATGAAGGTATCTTTTCTTTTATGCACACTGAGAGCACCAAGACTAATTCCTTGTGTGTCCAATCACACTTGGCCAATAAAAAATTCTATTCTATTCTATTCTATTCTATTCTATTCTATTCTATTCTATTCTATTCTATTCTATTCTATTCTATGACTATCATTAAGTATTGTACCTTGATGAAGGTATCTTTTCTTTTATGCACACTGAGAGCACCAAGACAGTAACTGAGAGAGGGATCTTGGAGTCGTAGTGGACAATCACTTAAATATGAGCCAGCAGTATGTTGCAGCTGCCCAAAAGTCCGATGCAATTTTACAGTGCATTAACAGAGGGATAAAGTCAAGATCACATGAAGTCTTAGTATCACTTTATAAGGCCCTGGTAAGGCCACACTTGGAATGTTGCATCCAGCTTTGGTTGCCATGATGTCAAAAAGGTATTGAGGCTCTAGAAAGAGTGCAGAGAAGGACTGGAGGATAAAACATATGTGCCGCTGTGATGGGTTTGAAATTTTTTTACTACCGGTTCTGTGGGCATGGCTTGGTGGGCGGGGCAGGGGAAGGATACTGTAAAATCCCCATTCCCACCCCACTCCAGGGGAAGGTGACTGCAAAATCCCCATTTCCTCCCAATCAGCTGGGATTCAGGAGGCAGAGAATAGATGGGGGAGGGGCCAGTCAGAATTTTTACTACCAGTTCTCCGTAGAGGGAAGTATGCAGTGGAGTACCCCAAGGCTCTGTTTTAGGCCCAGTACTCTTCAACATCTTCATCAATGACTTGGACGAGGGGATAGATGGGGAACTCATCAAATTTGCAGATGACACCAAGCTGGCAGGAATAGCCAACACTCCAGAAGATAGGCTCAAATTACAGAAGGATCTTGACAGACTTGAACATTGGGCGCTATCTAACAAAATGAAATTCAACAGTGAAAAAAGTAAGGTTCTACATTTAGGCCAAAAACACAAAATGCACAGGTACCGGATATGTGGTACCTTGCTCAATAGTAGTACCTGTGAGAGGGATCTTGGAGTCCTAGTGGACAACCATTTAGATATGAGCCAGCAATGTGCAGCAGCTGCCCAAAAAGCCAACACAGTTCTGGGCTGCATAAACAGAGGGATAGAATCAAGATCACGTGAAGTGCTAGTACCACTTTATAATGCCTTGGTAAGGCCACACTTGGAATATTGCATCCAGTTTTGGTCGCCGCGATGTAAAAAAGATGTGGAGACTCTAGAAAGAGTGCAGAGAAGAGCAACAAAGATAATTAGGGGACTGGAGGCTAAAACATATGAAGAACGGTTGCAAGTACTGGGTATGTCTAGTTTAATGAAAAGAAGGACTAGGGGAGACATGATAGCAGTGTTCCAATATCTCAGGGGTTGCCCCAAAGAAGAAGGAGTCAAGCTATTCTCCAAAGCACCTGAGGGTAGAACAAGAAACAATGGGTGGAAACTGATCAAGGAAAGAAGCAACTTAGAACTAAGGAGAAATTTCCTGACCGTTAGAACAATTAATCAGTGGAACAACTAGCCACCAGAAGTTGTGGGTGCCCCATCATTGGAGGTTTTTAAGAAGAGATTGGATAACCATTTGTCTGAAATGGAATAGGGTATTCTGCTTGAGCAGGGGGTTGGACTAGAAGACCTCTAAGGTCCCTTCCAACTCTGCTATTCTGTTATTCCTGATTAGGGAGCGAAATGGGTTAAGATGGTTTTGATTTGGGGGACCCCTAACCATCCTCGGTTTTTTCCCTCTAGCTCAGTGCTGCATTGTCCTCTTCATCTTCCTCCTCTTCACCCGCTTCTGGCTGATCAGCGCCCTCTATGCTGCGTGGTGGGCTTTCGACTGGGACACCCCGAACAAAGGTGGGCGGAGATTCCGCTGCGTCCGGAATTTCATCCTCTGGAGATACATGAAAGATTATTTCCCCATCACGGTACGTGTCCACACCTATGGCAAGGTGTCAGCCTCCACTCCAATCCTCACATCCTTTTGTACACTTTATATTCAGTAGTTGGATTGCAATGGGGTTTTTATGTGTAATGTAAATAGCTCATGGATTCAGGTTAAGTAGGGAGGGCCCTTTAAGAGTGTCGTCTGACATGAGATCAAGGGGAGGGGAGATTGATGGTTTGAATTCAGCAGGAATGTTAGAGCCCGGGCTTTCAACGGACATTGCATTCCTGAGATGATCCTGACCTCTTGGGGAGAGGAGGGACTAACGATGGGATATGGAATGTTAGCCATATTTTGTCTCAGATCCAACTTTACCCGGCTGTAGTCAAGATGTATTTAGTAAAAGTACTTTTCTTCATTACCAAATGAGGTCAAGGTGTTTTCTTTCCTAAATATAATCAGAGACAGCCTGACACAAGGAGTATAATGGCGCGTGAGAAAGACCTTGGGAGACGGAGGCCAAGAGATGCTGTGCGATGACCCAGGGCAGGGCACAGAGGTAACACAAACGGTTGGAAGTTCAAACCGCCTCCTTATTGCTCTAAATTTTCCCAAACGCTCTCACGTTTCTGGCCAGTCCCAGAGCAAAGTGATGTTTAACCCCCACACACACCTCAAGCAGCCTTTGGATGCAAAGAGTCCAGCCCAGCGCTGTTCTACACCAGGGCTGCACAGCAATAAATCCAGCAGAGCAAATCGAGGAGTTCAGGAAGCAAAGGATCCAGTTGATTAGTCCAGAAAGCCAGAAAGAATGCAAGGACTCTTGGGAAGTTCAAACGTTGGCACTCAAAACTTCAGGAACTCATCGTTTGTTCCTGACAAATGTCTCTGTTGTGACCCAGGCCCAAGTAGCTAGTAATAAACTTAGTCCGTGGAAAAACAAACTTTATTCGAACTGCTGGGAATTACTTCATTCCCAATGTTGTTCAACTCAAAATAAAACAAATGCCTCCCAACACAACTTCCTCAGTTATCTCACAAACCTTAGTCCAATTAGGCAAACTGCCAAAGGCCTTTCTTGGTAAAAGTTCAGAAGTCATAGAAACAAAAATAAATGCAAGATGTAGACGAAGAAGATGAAGCTACTAACATTATTTTCTGGCAAAGCCCAAACGCTGTTTGTTGCTGGTCTGTTGTAAACCTTATGGGAGGGGCCAATCATCTCTTGGCCCTACTCCCGAGTCGTCCTCTCTGTTTGAGCTGCTCTTGCTTTCTGGCAGCTCTTCTCATGCGTGCATTAGGAACGGGCTCCTCCTGTTCCTCTGCCTCACTACTGTCAGTCTCTGGAGGCTCTGGAGTCCGCACCTCACTTCCCGATGGCCCTGGCCTCACCTCACCTCAGCCTCCGACTCCGTTGCCAGCTCTGTAGGCTGCTGACGGACCACAACAGTCTCCTTAAGTCTCATTCCCCAGGTGTGCCTTGTGAAGATGGGCGGGGCACCTTTCGCCTGAGTAGCCTGCTCAGTTTGTGCTGTTCTCGCCTTCTCTCCACTCTCCGGGTTCTGGGATCAGGAGGGGATGGTCCTTGCTCCTTGCCTGAGCTCTCTCATGTTAATCTTGCCCCTGTTCCTCCTCGTCTACAAGCTGTCCTAATCCTAAAAGGCCTGTCGTGTCCCACTCCTCCGCTGACGGCCGGGTCAGGGAAATCCGAATCAGGCGTGCCTCCGCAGCTCTGCCAAAGTCCTAGCAACGTCCTCAAGGCAGGCAGGAGACCAGAAAGTGACTTCAGCAAGATAAGTTCGACTTTGCCTGACTCAGAGAATGCCAGAAAGCAGGTCCTTTATATAGGCCATGGGGTGTGGCTCCATGACTCAGCACTTATCCCGGCCTGCCCCTCCCTTCCTTCTATTGACGCCGCTTATCAATTCTCCTGAAGCGAGGGTCACTCCAGTCTGCAGCTGTTGGTAATTGACCTCCCTCAGGCTCACATGCTGTGGGGGAGGGGGAGGGGTCTAGTTGCTCCGTTTGCCTGGGCATGGAGCCAGGGCTGGGGGCTGGAGGCGCTTCTTCTTCCTCAGCCTGTCTGGGTATGGAGCCAGGGCTGGGGCCGGGAGGCATGTTAGGAGATTCCTCAGCGTTCGGAAGCAGATAAGACGGGCCCGGCTGCGGGGAAAGCGGACGAGGCACAACAAGGCCCTGATCTGACTGGCCCTCCCCTTCCCCATTCCCCCACCCCAAGCCAACGAAGCCGCCTCCTCAATCTCTTTCTGCTCAGATTCCAGCTTGTCTTCCCCTGCAGATTCAGTTTCCAGCATGACATGTTGCTTAGGGAACGGTCAGATAAGAGACAGCCTAGCCTCCAGCTGCACAATGGGTGGAGGAAGAGGCTGTAAAGCAGGTGACAGGAGATTTTCACAAGTAGTCCTCGTTTAGCGACTGTCGGAGCAAAAGTAAGAACCGAAATCCATTTCACCGTCACATTTGACAAAATGTACACAGGCGGTCTCCGACTTACAACCGTCTGTTTAGTGACATTTTGAAGTTACGACAGCAATAGAAAAAAGTGACTCACGATTAAAAATCCCTTATCGATCTGAAAAACTGAAAAAAGGGACTTCTTACGACCATTTTTCACACTTACGACTGTTGTAGTCACGAGAGCCAAATTCAGCCTTTTGGCAACCGACTCATATTTATGACGGTCGCAGTGTCCCGGGAGGGTGGTGGTGGTCACGTGATCCCCTTTGGCGACCCTCCGCCAAGCAAAGTCAACGGGGAGGCTAGAGATTCACTTAACAACCTTGTGACTAACTTAACAACCGCAGAAATTCACTTAACGACGACGGCAAGAAAGGTTGTAAAAGGGGCCAAAAACCCACTTAATGGTGTCTTGCTTAGCAGCGGAAATTTTGAGCTCTGCTGTGGTCGTAGATCGAGGACTACCTGTATCATAATTTTCAATCTTTTCGACAACATGGGTAAATATACTTAAGACTAATTATACTTTTTAGGCTAATTATAATAAGTTTTTTAACTTGCATTTTAAATTGTATATTGTATTGTCTGTTTTTTTTACTTTTGCCTGAGTCCTTCGGGAGAAGGGCGGTATAAAAATCAAATAAATAAAATAAATAAATAAAATAAAGACGTAAGACAGTATTGTGGAATTAGGTGTTTTAGCAGAACGATGGCACAAGGGGAAAAACTGTCCCTATAGAATAGAATAGAATAGAATAGAATAGAATAGAATAGAATAGAATAGAATAGAATAGAATAGAATAGAATTTTTTATTGGCCAAGTGTGATTGGACACACAAGGAATTTTTCTTGGGGCATATGCTCTCAGTGTACATAAAAGAAAAGATACCTTCATTAAGGTACAACATTTACAACACAATTGATGGTCAATATATCAATATAAATCATAAGGATTGCCAGCAACAAGTTACAGTCATACAGTCATAAGTGGAAAGAGATTGGTGATGGGAACGATGAGAAGATTAATAGTAGTGCAGATTCAGTAAATAGTCTGACAGTGTTGAGGGAATTATTTGTTTAGCAGAGTGATGGCCTTCGGGAAAAAACTGTTCTTGTGTCTAGTTGTTCTGGTGTGCAGTGCTCTATAGCATCGTTTTGAGGGTAGGAGTTGAAACAGTTTATATCCAGGATGCGAGGGATCTGCAAATATTTTCACGGCCCTCTTCTTGGTTCGTGCAGTATATAGATCCTCAATGGAAGGCAATGGAAGGGAAGCCCTATGTTTAGCTATGTAGCTGTGTCCCAAGTAGAGGAGTTGGAACAGTTTGTGTTAAGATAACGGTACAAAGAGTTGGAAGCAGCGGTGAAATTCAGCAGGTTCTGACAGGTTCTGGAGAACCGGTAGCAGAAATTTTGAGTAGTTCAGAGAACCGGCAAATACCACCTCTGGCTGGTCCCAGAGTGGAGTGGGAATGGAGATTTTGCAATATCCTTCCCCTAAAGTGAGATGGGAATGGAGATTTTGCAGTAACCTTCCCCTGGAGTGGGATGAGAAAGGAGATCTTGCAGTATCCTTCCCCCAGGAGTGGGGTGGGAATGGAGATTTTGCGATATCCTTCTCTCTGGAGTGGGGTGGGAATGGAGATTTTGCAGTAACCTTCCCCTGGAGTAAGGTGGGAATGGAGATTTTGCGATATCCTTCTCTCTGGAGTGGGATGGGAATGGAGATTTTGCAATATCCTTCTCCCTGGAGTGGGGTGGGAATGGAGATTTTGCTATATCCTTCTCCCTGGAGTGGGGTGGGAATGGAGATTTTGCAGTATCCTTCCCCTAAAGTGAGATGGGAATGGAGATTTTGCAGTAACCTTCCCCTGGAGTGGGGTGGGAATGGAGATTTTGCAATATCCTTCCCCTGGAGTGGGGTGGGAATGGGGATTTTGCAGTATCCTTCCCCTGGAGTTGGGTGGGAATGGAGATTTTGCAATATCCTTCTCCCTGGAATGGAGATTTTACACTATCCTTCCCCTGGAGTGGGGTGGGAATGGAGATTTTGCAATATCCTTCCCCTGGAGTGGGGTGGGAATGGAGATTTTACACTATCCTTCCCCTGGAGTGGGGTGGGAATGGAGATTTTGCAATATTCTTCCCCCTGGAGTCTGGTGGGAATGGAGATTTTGCAGTATCCTTCTCCTGCCACGCCCACCAAGCCACACCCACAGAACTGGTAGTAAAAAAATTTGGATTTCACCACTGGTTGGAAGGGACTGTGGACAGAGGTGGTATGCAGCCAGTTTGGACCAGTTCAGGCGAACTGGTAGCTCCAACGATCAGCTGGAGCTGGCCCCAAAGTGGGGTGGGAATGGAGATTTTGCAATATCCTTCCCCTAGAGTGAGGTGGGAATGGAGATTTTGCAATATCCTTCCCCCAGGAGTGGGGTGGGAATGGAGATTTTGCAGTAACCTTCCACCAGGAGTGGGGTGGGAATGGAGATTTTGCAATATCCCTCCCAGGAATGGGATGGGAATGGAGATTTTGCAGTATCCTTCCCCCTGGAGTGGGGTGGGAATGGAGATTTTGCAGTATCGTTCTCCCTGGAGTGGGGTGGGAATGGAGATTTTGCAGTATCCTTCCCCCTGGAGTGGGGTGGGAATGGAGATTTTGCAGTATCCTTCCCCCTGGAGTGGGATGGGAATGGAGATTTTGCAGTATCCTTCTCCCTGGAGTGGGGTGGGAATGGAGATTTTGCGGTATCCTTCTCCTGCCACGCCCACCAAGCCACGCCCACAGAAGTAAAAAAATTTGGATTTCACCACTGGTTGGAAGGGACTGTGGACAGAGGTGGTATGCAGCCAGTTTGGACCAGTTCAGGCGAACTGGTAGCTCCAACGATCAGTTGGCCCCGCCCATTCGCTCCTGTCCTTTATTTCCTGCTTTCTAGCTCATCTCAATCACACAGCACAGCTGATCCCCACCCCGCCACTCGCTGTTCTACTTACCGTTGCTGACCTGGAAGGTAAGCAGCTGAGCTTCTAAATGCTGCATTTTCAGCGCGAAGTCCGCGCTCACCGAACCAGTTGTTAAAAAATTTGAATCCCACCACTGACTGTGGAGGTCTTCTAGCCCAACCCCTTGCTCAAGCAGGAGATCCTAGACCACTTCAGACATAACATAACATAACATAATAACAGAGTTGGAAGGGATCTTGGAGGTCTTCTAGTCCAACCCCCTGCCCAGGCAGGAAACCCTACACCATTTCAGACAAATGGCTATCCAACATTTTCTTAAAAATGTCCAGTGTTGGAGCATTCATAACTTCTGGAGACAAGTAGTTCCACTGGTTAATTGTTCTAACTGTCAGGAAATTTCTCCTTAGTTCTAAGTTGCTTCTCTCCTTGATTAGTTTCCACCCATTGCTTCTTGTTCTACCCTCAGGTGCTTTGGAGAATAGCTTGACTCCCTCTTTTTTGGGGCAGCCCCTGAGATATTGGAACACTGCTATCATGTCTCCCCTAGTCCTTCTTTTCATTAAACTAGACATACCCAGTTCCTGCAACTGCTCTTCATGTTTTAGCCTCCAGTCCCCTCATCATCTTTGTTGCTCTTCTCTGCACTCTTTCTAGAGTCTCAGCATCTTTTTTAACATCTTGGCGACCAAAACTGGATGCAGGATTCCAAGCGTGGCCTTACCAAGGCATCATAAAGTGGGATTAACACTTCACGTGATCTTGATTCTGATGCATGCAGACAAATGGCTGTCCAGTCACTTTTCAAAATCTTCCATTGTTGGAGCACTCAGAACTTCTGGTGGCAAGCTGTTCCACTGGTTAATTGTTCTATCTGTCAGGGAATTCCTCCTTGATCAGTTTCCATCTTTCCATCTCAAATTTGTGGCACCTTGGTTGAAAAACGGTTGCCCTACGTTGCCCCAGTTTACCCAGTTACAACCAAGACCAGCAGGATATTTTTAATAGTATATAGACGGCCCTCGACTTATGACCATAATTGAGTCCATCGTTTCTTTGCTAAGTGAGATGGTTGCAAAGTGAGTTTTGCCCAGGGGTGAAATCTACTTACCTTCCTTACCAGTTTGGAAGTGCATGTGCCCCGCACGCATGTCACACTTTGCTCGTGTATGTGCGTGCATCACATGCGCGCCCAGACCTTCTACGCATGTGCAAAACCTTCTGCGCATGCGCAGAAGGTAAAATACACATTACTTCCTGGTTAAAGCCAGGAAGTAATGACACCCGGGCAGGTAGGCAGAGTTTTGCCCCGCCATTGCTACTGGATCGCCGAACCTCTGGCCACGATTGCTACCGGATCGCTAGATCCGGTCAGAACCGGGAGCATTTCACCCCTGGTTTTGCCTCATTTCTATGTCCTTTCCTGCTATAGTTGTTAAGTGAATCTGGCTGAAAAATACTTGTTAAATCACTTTTTTCAGTGCTGTTGTAGAATAAAATAGAATAGAATAGAATTTTATTGGCCAAGTGTGATTGGACACACAAGGAATTTGTCTTGGTGCATATGCTCTCAGTGTACATAAAAGAAAAGAAAAAAAATACCTTCATCAAAGGTACAACATTTATAACACAAATGATGGTCATAGGTTGCAATTTAACCCTTAATGGTAGCAACAAAAAGTTACAGTCATACAGTCATAAGTGGAAGGAGATTGGTGATGAAAACGATGAGAAGATTAATAGTAGTGCAGATTCAGTAAATAGTCTGACAGTGTTGAGGGAATTATTTGTTTAGCAGAGTGATGGCCTTCGGGAAAAAACTGTCCTTGTGTCTAGTTGTTCTGGTGTGCAGTGCTCTATAGCGTTGTTTTGAGGGTAGGAGTTGAAACAGTTTATGTCCTGGATGTGAGGGGTCTAAGGCACAAGAGTCACTAAATAGACGAAACTTTAACCTTAAAACAAGCCACTTTTGGATTTAGCAGCCCTGACCTCAATTAGCTTTTCAGTACAGACAAAACAGCCCAGTGCTGCCCCCTGGTGACAATATAAGGAAAAAGCAAAAATCAGGAGTCTTGACGTTTTTCAGACTGGAAAATTGTAAAATCTGCAAAAAAATTAAAATAAATAAATTGCGATTTTTTTACAAGTTTTTACAAAAATGGTAAAAAGGGTAAAAGAGCAACAAAACAGACACAGCAAAGAGTCAGGAGTAACTCGGAGGCACAAATCAATACACGGGAAAGTTATGTTCATGAACAGTTTCGCCGTTGGAGAAGATAGAATAGAATAGAATAGAATAGAATAGAATAGAATAGAATAGAATTTTATTGGCCAAGTGTGATTGGACACACAAGGAATTTGTCTTGGTGCATATGCTCTCAGTGTACATAAAAGAAAAGATACGTTCATCAAGGTACAACATTTACAACACAATTGATGGTCAATATATCAATATAAATCATAAGGATTGCCAGCAACAAGTTATAGTCATACAGTCATAAGTGGAAAGAGATTGGTGATGGGAACTATGAAACGATTAATAGTAGTGCAGATTCAGTAAATAGTCTGACAGTGTTGAGGGAATTATTTGTTTAGCAGAGTGATGGCCTTCGGGAAAAAACTGTTCTTGTGTCTAGTTGTTCTGGTGTGCAGTGCTCTATAGCGTCGTTTTGAGGGTAGGAGTTGAAACAGTTTATGTCTTGGATGTGAGGGATCTGTAAATATTTTCACGGCCCTCTTCTTGATTCGTGCAGTATACAGGTCCTCAATGGAAGGCAAGTTGGTAGCAATTATTTTTTCTGCAGTTCTAATTATCCTCTGAAGTCTGTGTCTTTCTTGTTGGGTTGCAGAACCGAACCAGACAGTTATAGAGGTGCAAATGACAGACTCAATAATTCCTCTGTAGAAACGTTTAATTTCTCATGCTTGCAGTACAGACAGCCTTCAAACTTACAACGTTTCATTTAATGGCCATTACAACGGCACTGAAAAAAAGGTACTTATTATGACCATTTTTCACACTTATGACTGTTGTAGTCACCAGATCCAAATTCAGCCTCTTGGTAACTCATATTTATGACCGTTGCAGTGTCCCGGGGGTGTGTGTGTCATGTGATCCCCTTTTGCGACATTCTAACAAGCAAAGTCAGTGGGGAAGCCGGATTCACTTAACAACCCTGTGACTAACTCAACAACTGGAGTGATTCACTTAACAACCAAGCAAGGTCGTAAAATGGAGCAAAAAAAACCTACTTAACGACTGTCTCGCTTGGCAATGGACATTTTAGGCTCAATTGTGGTCATAAATCGAGGACTAGCTGTAGAAAGTACAGTATAGCACAGCGGTTCTCAACCTGTGGGTCGGGACCCCGTTGGGGGTCGAATGATGATTTGCCAGGGGTCACCTAAGACCATCGGAAATATGGGAAGTATACTTGCGAGTCAAAGAATCGCGCTCCAATGGTTGACTCCACAAGCCAGCTGCAGGCTCTTCAAATCGCTAGCCGAATTCGGCTTCAGGCGCGCTGAATTAAAAAAGAGAGAAATCTTTGCTCTGATGTCTCCCTCTCAAGCCAGCTGCAATCACTCCCCATCGCTAGCCTAATCTGGCTTCAGGCGCGATAAACTTAATAGGGGAGGAGTCTCCGCTTTAATGCCTCCGTCCTCAAGGCAATCGCAAGCAGTTCAGATCGCTAGCCAATACGGCTTCAGGCGCGATAAATTCAAAACGAAAATAATTTTACAGTTGGGGTCGCCACATCGTGGGGAATTGTATTAAAGGGGTCGCAGCACTATAAAGGTTGAGAACCACTGGTATAGCAGAACGCGAGCTGTAGTTTCGATAGTCCCTTGTCCACTGGGCACCATCTAACTGTTAGAACAATTAATCAGTGGAACCACTTGCCACCAGAAGTTGCGAATGCTCCATCAGTGGAAGTTTTAAAGAAGAGATTGGACAACCATTTGTCTGAAATGATATATAGCCGTGATGGTGAACCTATGGCACGCGGAGCCCACTCTGCAGGCATGCCAGCCATTGCCCCAGCCCAGCTCCATTGGGCATGAACGCATACCTCCCGCTGGCCAGCTGGTCTTTGGGTCTCTGGCACGCATAGGTGGGGCAGCGCATACACAGGGGGCACTTGCATTGCATTTGGGGGTTTGTACGTGTGCGCCAGCCCCCACGCACCATTTTAGGCCTGGAAGTCTTCCTGCACCCACCTAGAACCTAAAACGGGGCACAGGGGTGTCCCCACGGCCCAATTTGGCTTCCAGGTTGGTGCAGGAGTCTTTCCAGGCCCAAAACGGGGCACAGGTGTGTGCATGTGTCTCGCGCCAGCTGAGAGGCTGTGGCGGCAGGCCGTTCGCGCTGGCAAAGAGGCATTGGAGGTGGTGGCCGGCCAGAGTCTCGGGGTGAAGTTGTGCCCAGCTGCACCAACAATGAGCGATTGTAGCCATCTGCTGTGTTTTGGCTTCTAGTTTGGTGCAGGTGACTTTCCAGGCCCAAAATGGGGTGCAGGGGTGCAGCGCGAGGCCCCCTGTGCCCCACTTTTGCCCTGGAAAGCCTCCTGCACCAATCTGGAAGGCAAAATGGGGTATGGGGGGGCCATGGCGCATGCGCAGGGGACGCGTGAGCATGCACGGGGGGGCAGGGTGCATGTGGGGGGTGCTCGCATTGCATTTTAGGGGTTCGGGCATACACACGTGCATTCGTGCACACATGTGCTTTGTGCACTTGGCACCAAAGCAGCGGGGTTGGACTAGGAGACCTCCAAGGTCCCTTCCAAATCTGCTTATTCTATTCTATTCTATTCTGTTCTGTTCTGTTCTGTTCTGTTCTGTTCTGTTCTATTTCCATTCCTCCTATTCTATTCTATTCTATTCTATTCTATTCTATTCTATTCTATTCTATTCTATTCTATTCTATTCCTATTCTTATTCCTATTCCTATTCCTATTCTGTTCTGTTCAAATTCTGTTCTATTCTATTCCTATTCCCATTCCCATTCTACTCTACTCTACTCTACTCTATTCTATTCTATTCTATTCTATTCTATTCTATTCCTGTTCTGTTCTATTCTATTCTATTCTATTCCTGTTCTGTTCTATTTCCATTCCTCCTATTCTGTTCTGTTCTGTTCTATTTCCATTCCTCCTATTCTATTCTATTCTATTCTATTCTATTCTGTTCTGTTCTGTTCTGTTCTATTCTATTTCCATTCCTTCTATTCTATTCTATTCTATTCTATTCTATTCTATTCTATTCTATTCCTATTCTTATTCCTATTCTGTTCTGTTCAAATTCTGTTCTATTCTATTCTATTCTATTCCATTCTATTCTATTCTATTCTGTTCTGCTCTGCTCTGTTCTGTTCTGTTCTGTTCTGTTCTGTTCTGTTCTGTTCTGTTCTGTTCTATTCTATTCTATTCTATTTCCATTCCTCCTATTCTGTTCTGTTCTGTTCTGTTCTGCTCTGCTCTGTTCTGTTCTATTTCCATTCCTCCTATTCTATTCTATTCTATTCTATTCTATTCTGTTCTGTTCTGTTCTGTTCTGTTCTGTTCTGTTCTGTTCTGTTCTATTTCCATTCCTCCTATTCTATTCTATTCTATTCTATTCTATTCTATTCTATTCTATTCTATTCTATTCTATTTCCATTCCTCCTATTCTATTCTATTCTGTTCTGTTCTGTTCTATTTCCATTCCTCCTATTCTATTCTATTCTATTCTATTCTATTCTATTCTATTCTATTCTATTCTATTCTATTCTATTCTATTCTATTCTATTCTATTCTATTCTATTCTATTCTATTCTATTCTATTCTATTCTATTCTATTCTATTCTATTCTATTCTTCTCTCAACCCTCCAAAACTGCTGTGGGAATAATATACCAAGTTAGGATAACCGCAAATATTGTGTAATCCTGATCAGAGCATTGTGTGCTTCCTTCTCTTTTAAAGAGACGAGGAGGAATTGGAGAGCTTGGGAGGGGGGGGAGGGGGGATGGATAAATTGACGCGATTAGCCGAATTGTGGTTTTCTACTTTTGCAATCGAATCTAGAACGTGGCAATCTTCCTGTCAACATCACCCAGGTTGCTCCCACTTGAACGGGTTCAAAAGCCACTTTGTGGTTGTGCGAAGAGGGCTAAAGAGGGCTTTTTAAAAAAATAAAATAAAAGAGAGAGAGAGATCGAGATCGCTGAGGGGGTCTTTTTCTCATGAAATTATCTTTCTTTGATATGGTTCTTT
>NC_080543.1:5040458-5085458 GCF_028640845.1 Ahaetulla prasina | reverse complement strand
CTGTGTTGGCTTTTTTGGCAGTTGCTGCATAGTGGCTCCTATTTAAATGGTTGTCCACTAAGACTCCAAGATCCCTAAATGCAATGCAATGGTTTAGGAAAAATAATAAAATAGGTTTGTTTTTCTGTGTCATATAATATTCGTAGGTATATGCATAATTTTGTATTTATTTATTTATTTTGTCATGTTTATGCAGTGTATATTGGAGGTGGAGACCCTTTGGGGTCTTAGTTAGTTCTAGGTTGTTTCTCTCCTTGATGAGTTTCCACCCATTGCTTCTTGTTCTACCCTCAGGTGCTTTGAAAGATAGCTGAACTTCTTCTTTGGGGCAGCCCCTCAAATATTGGAAGACTGCTATCATGTCTCCTCTAGTCCTTCTCTTCATTAGTAAAGTAAAGATTGATGGTGACTTTAGTCTGTCATTTGCACCTCTATAACTGTTTGGTTCGGTTCTGCAACCCAACAAGACAGACACAGACTTCAGAGGATAATTAGAACGGCAGAAAAAATAATTGCTACCAACCTGCCTTCCATTGAGGACCTGTATACTGCACGAATCAAGAAGAGGGCCGTGAAAATATTAACAGTTCCCTCACATCCTGGCCATAAATTGTTTCAACTCCTACCCTCAAAACGACGCTATAGAGCACTGCACACCAGAACAACTAGACACAAGAACAGTTTTTTCCCGAAGGCCATCACTCTGCTAAACAAATAATTCCCTCAACACTGTCAAACTATTTACTGAATCTGCACTACTATTAATCTTCTCATCGTTCCCATCATCAATCTCTTTCCACTTATGAGTGTATGACTGTAACTTTGTTGCTGGCAATCCTTATGATTTATATTGATATTGATTGGTTCCTGATTGCTTATTTGTACCCTATGACTATCATTAAGTGTTGTAGCTTAGAATTCTTGATGAACGTATCTTTTCTTTTTATGTACACTGAGAGCTTGTGCACCAAGACAAATTCCTTGTGTGTCCAATCACACTTGGCCAATAAAAAATTCTATTCTATTCTATTAAACAAGACATACCCAGTTCCTGCAACTGTTCTCCATATTCCTCAACTTACGACCACAATCAAGCCCAACATTTCCAGTGAGACAATTGTTAAGTGAGTTTTGCCTTTGTGACGACTCTTCTTGCCAGCGTTGCTAAGCGAATCACTGCCGTTGTTAAGTTAGTCAGACAATTGTTCAATGAATCCGGCTTGCCCCCACTGACTTCACTGGTCAGAAGGTCGCAAAAGGAGATCACATGAAACACACACACACACACACACCGGGGGACTCTGCGACCGTCATAAATATGAATCAATGGCCGAGTGTCTGAATTTTGATCACGTGACCATGGGGGGGGGATGCTGCCTGCAAGGGTCGTAAGTGTGAAAAACCGGTCGTAATTTCCTTCTTTTTCAGAGCTGTTGTAACTTTGAACGGCCACTAAACGAATGGTTTAGGACAGCGGTCAGCAACCTGTGGCTCTGGAGCCGCATGTGGCTCTTTTACCCCTCTGCTGCGGCTCCCTGTCGCTCAAAATAGGCGTCACAACTGCCTATGGCAGGGGGGCAGAGATCGGCCCCGAGACCCCTCACGTGTGGGGTGCCTCAGGGGTCGATTCTCTCGCCTCTCCTGTTCAACATCAACATGAAGCCGCTGGGTGAGGTCATCAGTGGTTTTGGGGTGAGTTACCAACTGTACGCTGATGATACGCAGCTGTACTTTTCCACCCCAGGCCACCCCAACGAAGCTATCGAAGTGCTGTCCCGGTGTTTGGAAGCCGTACGGGTCTGGATGGGGAGGAACAGGCTCAAGCTCAATCCCTCCAAGACAGAGTGGCTGTGGATGCCAGCACCCCGATACAGTCAGCTGCAGCCGCGGCTGACTGTTGGGGGCGAGTCATTGGCCCCGATGGAAAGGGTGCGCAACTTGGGCGTTCTCCTGGATGGGCGGTTGTCGTTTGAAGATTACCTGACGACCGTCTCCAGGAGAGCTTTTTATCAGGTTCGCCTGATCCGCCAGTTGCGCCCCTTCCTTGACCGGGATGCCCTATGCATGGTCACTCATGCTCTTGTTACCTCTCGCTTGGATTACTGCAATGCTCTCTACATGGGGCTCCCCTTGAAGAGCACCCGGAGGCTCCAGTTAGTCCAGAATGCAGCTGCGCGGATGATAGAGGGAGCGGTTCGGAGCTCCCATGTAACACCCATCCTGCGCAGATTGCACTGGCTACCTGTTGTCTCCCGGGTGCGCTTCAAGGTATTGGTTACCACCTTTAAAGCGCTCCATGGCTTAGGACCGGGATACCTACGGGACCGTCTACTGCCATCTTGTATCTCCCAGCGACCTGTGCGTTCTCACAGAGAGGGACTCCTCAGGGTGCCGTCAGCCAAGCAGTGTCGACTGGTGGCTCCCAGGGGAAGGGCCTTCTCTGTGGGGGCTCCCACCCTGTGGAACGAACTTCCCCCTGGATTGCGACAACTACCAGACCTTCGGACCTTTCGCCGCGAACTTAAGACATATTTATTCCGTCACGCAGGACTGGCTTGAATTTTAATTTTTAGTTGATTTTATGGGTTTTAATTTTTATTAATTTTATAGGGTTTGACTGTATTTTAAAATTGGCCAAATTTAATAAGTTTTTTAATGTCTGTTTTTAGTATTGTATGTGTTTTTTCATTGTATTTTATCTTGGCTGTAAACCGCCCTGAGTCCTTCGGTAGAAGGACAGTATACAAATTAAAATATTATTATTATTATTATTATTGTTGTTGTTGTTGTTGTTATTGTTGTTGTTGTTGTTGTTGTTGTTGTTGTTATTATTATTATTATTATTATTATTATTATTATTATTATTATTATTATTATTATTATGTGCAACACCAACCCGGCACGCCATTTATTGAGCTTTTCAACCCCCAGTAGGCTAATTGTGGATAAATCCAAGAAAAGAAAAATTTCAGAAGGAAACAGAACTTTTAATTCAACTACATATGCTCGTTCTGTAGGCCGCTCAAGAAATAGTCAGGCACGGGGAAAGGTTTTGTGGCTCCCGGTGTTTTCTTTTCTGTGGCAAATGGATCCAAATGGCTCTTTGAGTGTTAAAGGTTGCAGACCAGGGGTGAAAATGTTCCTGGTTTGGACCGGTTCGGCCGAGCCGGTAGCGATGGGGCTCGAGGCTCCGCCCACCCACCCACCCGGTCGACATTACTTCCTGGTTTTAACCAGGAAGTGACCCGTTGGGGGTTGAATGACGATTTGCCAGGGGTCGCCTGAAACCATCAGAAATATGGGAAGTATACTTGCGAGTCGAAGAATCGCGCTCCAATGGTTGACTCCACAAGCCGGCTGCAGGCTCTTCAAATCGCTAGCCGAATTCGGCTTCAGGCGCGATGAATTAAAAAAGAGAGAAATCTTTGCTCTGATGTCTCCCTCTCAAGCCAGCTGCAATCACTCCCAATCGCTAGCCTAATCTGGCTTCAGGCGCCATAAACTTAATAGGGGAGGAGTCTCCGCTTTAATGCCTCCGTCCTCAAGGCAATCGCAGGCAGTTCAGATCGCTAGCCAATACGGCTTCAGGTGCGATCAATTCAAAACGAAAATAATTTTACGGTTGGGGTCGCCACATCGTGGGGAATTGTATTAAAGGGGTCGCAGCACTATAAAGGTTGAGAACCACTGACGTAAGTAGGTTTCACCCCTGTTTCAGATCCCTGATTTAGGACGACCTGAAAACACCAGCACTCCCAAAAAGCCGAATTAAAAAGTCCCAGGCTGAAGATCAGCTACATCAGGAGTGCTGAGTTTATTCCTAAATGGGACGGAAGTTTTTGCAGAAATATTTCTTGAAGCTATTCCTTGTTATTATTATTTTTTCTTTTTAAAAAAGTGGCGGGGGAGGGATGATTTCTGCAACGGAAATGGACATTTTTGGAGGGTTTAAAGCCAGGCGCCAATTCCAGCACCTCCTTCCTTCTCCACGTGGGGTGCTTGTTGTTGCAGAGGGCGCCCCCTACTGGTCTGTGGGAAAACTCCTTCTCCATGCCTTGGTTGGGGTTTTCTCTCCCCCAGGCCCACCGAAGTCCTAAAAAGCACTGAGAGGGGGGAGCCTGAGCCGAAAATCGAATTAAATTCAGTGGGGTTTGCTTATAGGAAGAACAGAAGTGGGAAATTTTAGATGGGCGCCTGCGCGGTTTTTCGTGCATTTCTGTATTTATTCAATGCATTGCAACGTATTCATTGTTATACTGTTTTCTTTCTTCCGATTCTTTCTTTCCTTACCTATCTACCTCCAGCTTTCTCCCTCCCTCCCTCCCTCTTTCTTTCTTTCCTTTCTTTCTTCTTTTTCCCTCCCTCTTTCTTTCTCCCTTCCCCTTTCTTTCTTTCTCTCCCTCCCTCCCTCTTTCTTTTTTCTTTCTTTCTGTCTTTCTTTCTCTTTCTTTCTTTCTTTCTTTCTCTCCCTCCTTCTTTCTTTCTTTCTTTCTCTTTCTCCCTTTCTTTGTTCATTCTTTCTCTTTCTCTCTCTCTCTCTCTTCTCTCTTTCTCCTCTTTCTTTCTTTCTCCCTCCCTCCCTCCCTCCCTATTTCTTTCTTTCTCCCTCCATCCCTCTCTCTTTTTTCTTTCTCCCTCTTTCTTTCTTTCTCCCTCCCTCCCTCCTTCTTTCTTTCTCTCCCTCCCTCTTTCTTTCTTTCTTTCTCCCTCTTTCTTTCTTTCTCTCTCTTCTCTTTCTCCTTCCTCTTTCTTTCTTTCTTTCTCCTCCCTCCCTATCTCTTTCTTTCTCCCTCCTTCTTTCTTTCTTTCTTTCTTTCTTTTTTTCTTTCTCTCTCTCTCTTTCTTTCTCCTCTTTCTTTCTTTCTTTCTTTCTTTCTCTCCCTCCTCCCTCTTTCTCCCTTTCTTTCTTTCTTTCTCCCTCCCTCCCTCCTTCTTTCCTTCTTTCTTTCTCTCTCTCCCTCCCTCCCTCTTTCTTTTCCTCTCTCTCTCTCTCTCTCTCTCTCTCTCTCTCTCTTTCTCCCCGCCCCCCAGTTCTAAATGAAACTTTTGTCGAAAACTGGAAGCAATTTGCCATTTTTCAGCAAAAATGTAATTCGCAGTGAAATTACTTCCAGGACGCTGCAAGTCATTATAAATGCAGGTTGCTTGTTTAGTGCCCAACATACAAACAGGCGACCATGGGGCTCAGATTATGGCCCTTGCAACTTTGGAACTGGATCGCAAGTATCTTTTGTGTGTGTGTGGGCAGGATCTGTTGTAATTTCGAACTGTCACAAATTTGAGGACTGCCTATAATGAGCTAAAGTGAGGACAACCAGAACATCTGCTTATGGCCACGCAAACCAGAGCAGGAGTCTCTCTCTTTTTTTTAATCCAATAGTAAAAGGATAGATTGCTAACCAACACGAAATATTTCCCGAACATTTTTGCAGCTAACGTCCCCCAGAAGAGAAAGGTTTTTCATAATATGATAAATTACCCCAAAGCACGCAGGGGAGAAATCTGACCCACCTGTAATCACCCACAGGGGTGGGATGAACAAATCTGCCAAATCTAATTTTGCTCAGGTTTTCTTTCCTTAGCCTTAAATTTACATCGTTGTAGAACAAGAAGAAGAAGTCCACCTAACTTTAGAGTTCAGTCTTGTCTTGTCTTGTCTTTCTTTCTTTTTCTTCCTCCCTCCCTTCTTTCTCTCTCTTTCCTTCCTTCATTCCTTCCTTCCCTCCTTCCCACTTTCTTTCTTCTTTCTCTCTTTCCTTCCTTCCTTCTTTCCTTCCCTCCCTCCCTCCCTTCTCTCTCTCTCTCTTTCTTTCCTCCCTCCCTCCCTCCGTCCCTTCCTTCTTTTCCCTTTCCTTTCCTTTCCTTTCCTTTCCTTTCCTTTCCTTTCCTTTCCTTTCCTTTCCTTTCCTTTCCTTTCCTTTCCTTTCTCTCTCTCTCTGTCAAAAATGAATTCAGTTGGTATTTTAGCTTATGATTGATAAATGTTATACCCTGCATTTTGTTCTGGGAAGTCTCGGGGGGGGGGGTTTGGGGGGGAGAAGAAGGAGGGAGGGGGAACAGGGAAGGGGGGGAACAATGGTTTAAAAATTTGTTCTTTGTAAAACTTTTTCAATTAAAAAAAAATGAATTCAGTTTTGTGCCCCGAATTTGAGTGTTTTCCCAAAGATAATGCTTTCTGACATAACTTTACCCAAACGTTCTGTTGGAAGAAATCCTACAGTTCATTTTTATATGTTTTCCACCTAATGCATTTTAATTCAGGGTTTTTTTTCTCCCCCATTCAGGTTGGTTTTGCATTACAAAATTGAGAAAAGACCGTAACCAGATACAGCTAGTCCTCGACTTATGACCAGAACTGAGCCTAAAATGGGCCGCGGTGTGGCTCAGGCTGTAAGAAGCCTGTTATTAAAACACAGCTGCCTGCAATTACTGCAGGTTCTAGTCCCACCAGGCCCAAGGTTGACTCAGCCTTCCATCCTTTATAAGGTAGGTAAAATGAGGACCCAGATTGTTGGGGGGGCAATAAGTTGACTTTGTAAATATACAAATAGAATGAGACTATTGCCTTACACACTGTAAGCCGCCCTGAGTCTTCGGAGAAGGGCGGGATATAAATGTAAACAAACAACAACAACAAAAAAGTTAGTCACAAGGTTGTGAAGCTTCCCCGTTGACTTTGCTTGTCAGAAGGTCACAAAACATGACCCCAGGATATTGCAACCGTCATAAATACGAATCAGTTGCCAATTGTCCGGATTTTGGTCACATGAACATGGGGATGCTGGAACGGTCGTAAGTGTGAAAAACGGCCATAAGTCGTTTTTTTCACCGATGTTGTAACTTTGAACAGTCACTAAACGAATGATTGTAAGTCAAGGACTGACTGTAATTGACTTTGTCTTCCACTATAAAGCAATTTATAGTGGAAGACAAAGGGACGCAGTGGCTTAGTGGGTAAGACGCTGAGCTTGTCGATCGAAAGGTCGGCAGTTCAGCGGTTCGAATCCCCAGTGCCGCCTAACGGGGTGAGCTCCCGTGACTTGTCCCAGCTTCTGCCAACCTAGCAGTTCGAAAGCATGTAAAAAAATGCAAGTAGAAAAAATAGGGACCACCTTTGGTGGGGAGGTCACAGCGTTCCTTGCGCCTTTGTGTTGAGTCATGCCGGCCACATGACCACGGAGACGTCTTCGGACAGCGCTGGCTCTTCGGCTTTGAAACGGAGATGAGCACCGCCCCCTAGAGTCGGGAACGACTAGCATGTATGTGCCAGGGGAACCTTTACCGTTACCTTATAAAGCAATTCCTGCGCATCCGAATAGATCTTGGCTTTTTTTTGTTTTAGTTTTTATACAGCTGTTATTTGAAAGAGGAGATGGAGGAAGAAAAGAAAAAAGACTTACAACCATTTGATTCCGTTGCACGTCCCGTTTTGCAAGACAAAAGCCAGGAAAAAGGCGATTAAAACTTGTCGCTTCACCATCATCATCCTTCTTGGACCCCGGGAGTCCCGCCAATCGATTTCGGACAGAGGAAAAAACAAAGGCCTTGTGGTCTCTTATTTGTCCGCAGGCCAGCAGATTCCTGGTTTTATCCTGAGGTGTTTTCCTCCAGGCATCAACCTAAAGTGGAAGAGGAGAAACAGAGAAAGGGGTCACGATAAACTCCTTCCCCTCAAAAAAGGTCTGGTTTGAAGGAGGGTAGCAACTCCTCCCTCATCCAGGTGCCTTCATGCTTTCAGCTACAACCACCTGGATTGTATATCATGAAAACTCATTCGTACTTCCTTCTGCTCCTTCCTTTCCTCCCTCCCTCCCTCCCTTCCTCTTTCTTTCTTTCTTTCTTTCTTTCTTTCTTTCTTTCTTTCTTTCTTTCTTTCTTTCTTTCCTAACTTCCTTCCTTCCTTCCTTCCATCCATCACCCCTATTGCAGACCTCTGGCTTAGGACTACCCAAAAACACCAGCACTCCCAAAAAGCCGGATTAAAAGCCTGAAGATCAGCTACATCAGGATTGCTGAGTTTATTCCTAAATGGGACGGAAGATTAAAACTTGTCGCTTCACCATCATCATCCCTCCCTCTTTCTTTCTTTCTTTCTTTCTTTCTTTCTTTCTTTCTTTCTTTCTTTCTTTCTTTCTTTCTTTCTTTCTTTCTTTCTTTCTTTCCTAACTTCCTTCCTTCCATCCATCCATCCATCCTTTATTGCTTATTTGTACCCTATGACTATCTTTATTGCAATACTCTCTACATGGGGCTACCCTTGAAGTGCACTCGGAGGCTTCAGTTAGTTCAGAATGCAGCTGCGCGGGTGATTGAGGGAGCCACACGAGGCTCCCATGTAACACCGCTCCTGCGCAGACTGCACTGGCTACCTGTGGTCTTTCGGGTGCGCTTCAAGGTGTTGGTTACCACCTTTAAAGTGCTCCATGGTTTAGGGCCCAGGTACTTACGGGACCGCCTGCTGTTACCTTATGCCTCCCACCGACCCGTACGCTCACACAGAGAGGGTCTTCTCAGGGTGCCGTCCGCCAATCAATGTCAGCTGGCGGCCCCCAGGGGAAGGTCCTTCTCTGTGGGGGCTCCTACCCTCTGGAACGAACTTCCCCCCCCCCCCGGCTTATGTCAATTGCCTGACCTTCGGACCTTCCGCCATGAGCTGAAAACGCACTTATTATCTCAAGCGGGACTGGCTTAAATTTTTAAATATTATTGTAACTGGGGTTACAATTTTATGAATTTTAAGGGTTTTAAATTTAATTACTTTAAATTTTGGCCATCTATAGAATATGTTTTTTAATACTTTGTTTTAATTGTATATTGTATTGTTTTTTATAATTGGCTGTACACCGCCCTGAGTCCTTCGGGAGAAGGGCGGTATAAAAATCTAATAAATAAAATAAATAAATAAATAAATCTTTAAGTGTTGTAAGTATTGTACCTTGATGAAGGTATCTTTTCATTTATGTACACTGAGAGCATATGCACCAAGACAAATTCCTTGTGTATCCAATCACACTTGGCCAATAAAAAAATCTGTTATATTCTATTCTATTCTATTCTATTCTATTCCCATTATTCTATTCTATTCTATTCTATTCTATTCTATTCTATTCTATTCCATTCCATTCCATTCCATTCCATTCCATTCCATTCCATT
Source organism: Ahaetulla prasina (assembly GCF_028640845.1). Lineage (NCBI taxonomy): Eukaryota > Metazoa > Chordata > Lepidosauria > Squamata > Colubridae > Ahaetulla > Ahaetulla prasina. Next base: position 5,076,304 of record NC_080543.1, on the reverse strand, counting down.
AATTCTATTCTATTCTATTCTATTCTATTCTATTCTATTCTATTCTATTCTATTCTATTCTATTCTATTCTATTCTATTCTATTCTATTCCATTCCATTCCATTCCATTCCATTCCATTCCATTAATTCTATTCTATTCTATTCTATTCTATTCTATTCTATTCTATTCCTTCCTTCCTTCCTTCCTTCCTTCCTTCCTTCCTTCCTTCCTTCCTTCCTTCCTTCCTTCCTACCTACAGACTGTATGACTTAACTTTGTTGCTTGTATCCTTACAGTTTATATTGATATTGATTGTTTCCTGATTGCTTATTTGTTCCCTATGACTATCACTAAGTGTTGTACCTTATGATTCTTGATGAACCAATCTTTTCTTTTTATGTACACTGAGAGCGTATGCACCAATGACAAATTCCTTGTGTGTCCAATCACACTTGGCCAATAAAAAAATCTGTTCTATTCTATTTCTTTTTCTTCTTTCTTCCTTTATTTATCTCTTTCTTCTTTCCATCTTCTCTTTCCCTTTCTTTCTTTCTCTGTCATTTCTTTGTTTTTTCCTTCCTTCCTTCCATCTTCTTTTTCTAACTTCTTTCTTTCTCCTTCCTTCTCCTTCCCCCTCTTTTTTCTCTGTTTTTCTTCCTTCCTTCTTCCATTCTTCCATTCATTCTTTCTTTCTTTCCTTCTTTCTCTTTCTCCTTCCTTCCTTCCCTCCTTCCTTTCTGTTCATTCTTTCCTTCTTTCTTTTTTTCTCTCTCTCCTTCCTTCCTTCTTTCCTTCCTTTAATCTTCCTTTTCTAAGTTTCTTTCCTCTCTCTCTCTCTCTCTCTCTCTCTCTATCTCTCTCTCTCTATCTCTCTCTATCTCTTTCTGCAAGAAACCCACCTAGCTCAGAAAGCACCAAAGACCTCCACAGTTCAACCCTGAGCTACAAATATTCTCTTCTATGGGTACAAATTACAGTTGGCCACAGAACCCAACCTTTAAAAATGCCACTCCAGGAAAAGAGCAATATGATAGTGGAGAAGATCTGCGTTTGCAATCCCCCCCGCCCCGCCCCCACTCACCCCCCTGCCATGTCCCCTTTCTTCAGAAAGCCAATCTAAGCAAGCAGAGATAAGTCCTGCCCTAGCAAAGCTTTTATCCGTTTTTTTCATCCTGTCTCCTGTCTGTTCCAGCAGCTGATGTATCTCAATGGCTTTTATCTCGGCCTTAAATAAGTCCACTTCAAAACTTCATGCTTTAATCCTGCAGTGTTCGTGGCTTGGACCGAGATGGACTGTTTCAGAAATCACTTGTTATCTCTCTGCTAATTTGGGCTTCTGAACAGCAAGGGCTACTGTTGGAGGAGGAGGAGGAGGAGGAGGAAGAGGAAGAGGAAGAAGATGATGGGGAGGAGGAGAAGGAGGAGAAGAAGAGAGATGAAGGAGAAGGGAATAAGAAGGAGGAGGAGGAGGGGTGGAGGAGGAGGAGGAGGAGGAGGAGGAGAAGAAGATAGGGAGGGGAGAAGGAGGGGAGGGGAGAACAAGAAAAAGAGATGAAGGAGAAGGGAATAAGAAGGAGAAGGAGGAGGGGCAGGAGAAGGGGTGGTGGAGGAGGAGGAGGAGGAGAAGAAGATAGGGAGGGGGAGAAGGAGAAGGAGGAGGAGAAGGAGACAGAGAAGGAGAATAAGAAGGAGACGGAGAAGGAAGAGAAGGAGAGAAGGAGGAGGGACAGGGAAAGGGAGGAGGAGAAGAAGAAAAGAAGAGTGGGAGGAGGAGAAGAAGAAGGAGAAAAAGGAGAAGGAGAAGAAGAAGAAGAAGAGAAGGAGGAGTGGCAGGGGAAGGGGAGGAGGGGGGAGGAGGAGGAGAAGAAGAAGGAGATGAAAGAGAAGGAGAATAAGATGGAGACAGAGAAGAAGGAGAAGGAGAGAAGGAGGAGGGGCAGGGGAGGAAGAGGAGGAGAAGAAGAGGAGGAGGAGGAGGAGGAAGAGGAGGAGGAGGAGGACCACCAGTAGCAAAGATATGTAAAAGCCACCACTGACTATAACCCATTAGTTAACATTCTCTCTACACACTGCACATGCTGGTTGAGATTTTATTTATCTATTTATTTATTTATTTATTTTGTCAACCACAACAATATATATAAGTATAAGCATGAAATAACCACACAAAATGAATACAACCAAAAGGAACATTAGGACAGGAACGGTAGGCACGCTGGTGCTCTTATGCACGCCCCTTATGGATAGATGGTTGAACTCCAATTCTTGGAACCAATGCAGGAATCAAGACTACTGTTACTTATCATAAAGTCAGGATAAAAAAAACACTAATAAATAAATAATAATCCTGTAATAAGCTGCAAACCTCCACCTGACCACTAGAGGGCAACTCAGAGTAGAAAAAAAAGGCTTGCTCTGTGCTGCTGCCATCTGTCGGCCCTATTTAGTTTTACAGTCCGGATATCATTATAGTCCAACACCCGTCTCTCATTTCAATCCGCAACCTCAGCTGATAGCGCAGTCTGAATTTAACCTCATGGAACCAGAACAGACGAGGTCACACATCCTGCTAAACCTTCCTTGACCGGGATGCCTTATGCACGGTCACTCACGCTCTTGTCACTTCTCGTCTGGATTATTGCAATGCTCTCTACATGGGGCTACCCCTGAAGTGCACTCGGAGGCTTCAGTTAGTCCAGAATGCAGCTGCGCGGGTGATTGAGGGAGCCACACGTGGCTCCCATGTAACACCTCTCCTGCACAGTCTGCACTGGCTACCTGTGGTCTTTCGGGTGCGCTTCAAGGTGTTGGTTACCACCTTTAAAGCGCTCCATGGCTTAGAGCCCAGGTACTTACGGGACCGCCTGCTGTTACCTTACGCCTCCCACCGACCCGTACGCTCACACAGAGAGGGTCTTCTCAGGGTGCCGTCCGCCAAGCAATGTTGGCTGGCGGCCCCCAGGGGAAGGGCCTTCTCTGTCGGAGCACCTACCCTCTGGAACGAACTTCCCCCTGGTTTGCGTCAATTACCTGACCTTCGGACCTTTCGCCGTGAATTGAAAACGTACTTGTTTATTCAAGCGGGACTGGCTTAATTTTTTAATATTCTAAATTTTTTACATTTTTTAAATTTTAATAATTTTAATTGGTGTATTTTATTTATGGGTCAAATTTGACGGTTTTAATTTTCGGCCATTTATAGAATACGTTATTTGAACTGCGGTTTTAATTTGTATATTGTACTGTTTTAAATCTGGCTGTACACCGCCCTGAGTCCTTCGGGAGAAGGGTGGTATAAAAATCTAAATAATAAATAAATAAATAAATAAACAAACAAACAAACAAACAAACAAACAAACAAACCAGAGCGGGCTGCCTACTGATATCAACGAAATCATGCCGTTGTTGTTCTGTGCATGCGGGACCTTAGATGATGGTTTAACCCCATGCGTGAACCCGGTTTGGTCATAGCTCTGCCGCCGAGGTTTCTGACAAAAGTAGCTTATTAATAGAAAACCTTATTGTGACTTGGTGCTTCTTGTGACATTTTCCTCTGGGTTTTTTTGCAAGGTGTTTTTTTGCATGCATGCAAGACGAAAGGGGGGGGCTGGGGGCTTGGAGGGGTGGGGGGATGAGGGTGGACAGGAGATTAAACAAAGAAAACTTTCCAAGCAGACTTGCAAATCCACAGTCTGCTCCCCCAGGTCCTGTTTACATAGTAGGATCAAGGGCATTTCTCTCCTTTTCAAAGAATTCAGGAGTGCTTTGTCTTAATGTGGGTTTTTGTTTTTTGCGACATAGCTGTGTGATTTGGCATGAAGGGTGGAGCAGAAACTAGACGGGGGGGGGGGGGTGGGTGGGAGGGGGGATCCAGTGAGGGTGATCTGTTTCTCTCTCAAGGGATCTACTCCACGGATAATAACCACCACTTTAAATCAAGAGTAAAAATTTTTTTAACGGAGTACATTTAACAGTAGCAGAGTTGCAGAAGGGACCTTGGAGGTCATTTAGTCCAACCCGGCTGCCCACGCCAGAAAACAAACCTGTACTAGGGATTTGACCTTTCTGATCGACAAAGCTCAGTGTCTTAGCCACTGAGTCACCTCGTCAGGCTAAAATCACCGAAAGTAAATTTCAGGAGAAGATTGAAATATCCCAGAATAAATCTTTGTATTTAAGTTTGTTTAGTTTAAGAAGCGGAGGAGTGGGGTGGGGGGGGAGAACGCTTAAGCCCCCAAGGTGAATCTTTCGTTTTAAATTCATTTTAAAAATGGCTTTCATCCCTGACTTGTATACTGCACGAATCAAGAAGAGGGCCGTGAAAATATTTGCAGATCCCTCGCATCCTGGACATAAACTGTTTCAACTCCTACCCTCAAAACGACGCTATAGAGCACTGCACACCAGAACAACTAGACACAAGAGGAGTTTTTTCCCGAAGGCCATCACTCTGCTAAACAAATAATTCCCTCAACACTGTCAGACTATTTACTGAATCTGCACTACTATTAACCTTCTCATAGTTCCCATCACCAATCTCTTTCCACTTATGACTGTATGACTATAACTTGTTGCTGGCAATCCTTATGATTTATATTGATATATTGACCATCAATTGTGTTGTAAATGTTGTACCTTGATGAAGGTATCTTTTCTTTTATGTGCACTGAGAGCATCTGCACCAAGACAAATTCCTTGTGTGTCCAATCACACTTGGCCAATACAAAATTCTATTCTATTCTATTCAATGCTGTAGATCTTGGGACAATTTAAATGTCGGTTTGCCATTGCTTTTTTCTTAGAGCTGAGTGGCGGTGGCCGGCCCCAAGTCTTCCAGCTGGCTTTGTGCCCAAGGAAGGATTGCAAACTCACCGTTTCCTGGCTTCTAGCCTGGAGCTTATAACTTACAGGTAGTCCTCAACTTACGACCACAAACGAGCCCCAAACTTCGGTTGCTAAGCGAGACATTTCTTAAGTGACTTTTGCCACATTTTACCAACTTTCTTGGTTCAGGGAATCGCTGCGGTTGTTAAGTAAGTCGCATGGTCGTTCAGTGAATCTGGCTTCCCCATTGGCTTTGCTTTGTGAGAAGGTCGCCAAAGGGGAATCACGTCACCCCCGGGACACTGCAACCGACATAAGTACATGCCAGTTGCCAAGCCTCTAAATTTTGATCACGTGACCATACGAAGGCTGCCACGGTCGTAAGTGTGAAAAACGGCCATAAATTCCCTTTTTTTCAGTGCCAGCGTCACTCTGACTGGTCGCTAAACAAATAGTTGTTAAATCGAGGACGCCTCTGTATCTAATTTGGTTTTCGGATGCTAAATAATTATTAAACCATGGCCAATTAATTCAGAAGCTCATTGTTGTTGAGTTGAGATCGGCCATGAAAATCTGCACCAATATATTAATCTTCATATAGCAATATATTCATATACAGGCAGTCCTCAACGTACGGCCACCACTGGAACAAGAAACTCGGTCGTTCAGTGAGTGGCATCCAATTTTATGACTTTTTTCCTTTTTTTAATAGTTGAGCTAGCAAACCTTTAAACCTTCCTTAGGTTCAACTTCAATCAACCCTGCCGATTTTTTTTAGCGGCTGACCCAAAATTTGGGTAAAAAAAGGAAGATTTTTCACATCGTTTTTTTACAACAGAGGGAAAACCCAAGTCAATACACCCCAGCCTAAAAGTGTGAACTCTTTGCGTCTCCTTTACACAATGTTTACTCAGCCCTCTCCCTTATCTTCAAACGGCAAATTTCTAGGGAGATCAAAAGGGTTTGTTCCCTGTGTTTAATCCAGCTTCCCCTAAGGGTCAGACCAGATTAACAGAGTTGGGAGGGATCTTACAGGTCATCTAGTCCAACCCCTGCCCATGCAGGAGACCCTACACCATTTCTGACAGATAGCAGTCCAATCTCTTCTAGAAAGCTTCCAGGGATGAAGCTCCCACAACTTCTGAAGGCAACTTCTGTTCCGTCAATTGATTGTTCTCACTGTCAGAAAATTCCTCCTTATTTCTAGGTTGAATCTCTCCCTTGATCAGCTTCCATCCATTATTCCTTGTCTGGCCTTCGGGTGCCTTGGAAAATTTATTTATTTATTTATTTATTTATTTATTTATTTATTTATTTATTTATTTATTTATTTTATTTTATTTTATTTTGTCACAACAATATATGTAGGTATCATACAAAAAGATTATATAGTATATAAACACATATATGAGTAAATATAAGGAGGTATAAGCATATATATATATATAGGAAGAAAAAAAGAAAAACAATAGGACAGGAACGGTAGGCACGTTTGTGCGCTTATGCACGCCCCTTATGGTCCTCTTAGGAATGGGGTGAGGTCCATAGTAGACAGTTTTTGGTTAAAGCTTTTAGGATTATGGGAAGAGACCACAGAGTCAGGTAAAGTATTCCAAGCACTGATGATTCTGTTACAGAAGTCATATTTTCTGCAATCTAGTCATATTTTCTGCAATCTATAGCTTGACCCCCTTCTTCTCTGTGGCAGCCCCTCAAATATTGGAAGATGCTATTATGTCTCCCCTGGTCCTTCTCTTCCCTAGACTAGCCATGCCCAGTTCCTGCAACCGTTCTCCGTATGTTTTAGCCTCCAGTCCCCTCATCATCCTGGTTGTTCTTCTCTGCGCTTTTTCTAGAGTCTCAATATCGTTTTTTATAGTGCGGTGACCAAAACTGGATGCAGTACTCTAGGTGTGGTCTTACCAGGGCATTATAGAGTGGTATTAGTACCTCCCTTGATCTTGATTGTATCCCTCTGTTATTTTAAACTCCCCGATTTAAATACCCAGAGTTAAGCTTTCTTGCCCTCCACCACCACCACCCCTTTAACGCAAACTGCGATGTTTCCCATGGATGGGTGTTACACAGATACAAATCAACGTTCAGAGGTCTGGATTGAAAAGCTTGTCGGAGTCGCCTGGAAAAACTTGTTTTTGTTCACCCAGTCACAAAAAACCAGTTGGCCTTCCCAGGAATGGAAAGACGGGTCTGTCTCCTTTTGCATTTATAACAGTTAGTCACTGGCGATGAAATGCATAAATAGGACCTTCCATGTAAAATGTATTTTCTCTCTCTCTCTCTCTCTCTCTCTCTCTCTCTCTCTCTCTCTCTCTCTACATACAAATACCCACGAAAACCTCAGAAAACACACACACACAGAGACACACACACACACACACGTGTGTGTAAAATTGGAAGTGTCTTGGCAACGTTTCGACGAAGTCTCATTCATCATCTTCAGGCTGGTGTTATCAGCTTCGTACTCCTAGAAGCATGAAACTGATGACACCAGCTTATATATATATATATATATATATATATATATATATATATATATATATATATATATATATATATATAGGTCTTTGGTTATTCGGGTTTTCTCCCACGTAAAAATGGAAGTGTCTTGGCGACGTTTCGACGAAGTCTCATTCGTCATCTTCAGGCTTCAGCTTCGTGCTTCTGGGAGCAGTGTGTGATTGCAGCTGTTCCTTCCTTTTTAACTGCTAGTGGGGGTTTGAACTGATTGGGTGGGGGCTTGGCTGTGCTCTGATTGGATGGGGGTTTTTTGGTGCTCTGATTGGCTGGGGGTGTGTCCTGTTTGGGTGGGGGCTTGGTTGTGCTCAGATTAGTCAGAGTTGGAGGCGGATTTGAGCTGGTGAGCTGCATTGCTGTTGTTTGGCTTCGTGGTCGTGGTCATGCTACATCTTCAAGATCATGAAAGATCTTCAAGATCATGAAACGTCTGCAAGAAAACCACCAAGCTCAGAGACCTACATATATACCTCAGAAAACAAATATATATATATATATATATATATATATATATATATATATATATATATATATATATATATATATATATATATATGTACGTCTCTGAGCTTGGTGGTTTTCTTGCAGACGTTTCATGATCAAACTAAGTAACATAATTAGTGTAAGAAGGAGAAAGGGAGGAGGAGGAGGAGGAGGAGGAGGAGGAGGAGGAGGAGGAGGAGGAGGAGGAGGAGGAGGAGGAGGAGGGGGATGGGATCCTTGGTGCTCTCTGAGCTAGGTGGTTTTCTTGCAGACATTTCATGACCCAACGAGGTAACATCATCAGTATAAGAAGGAGAAAGGGAGGAGGAGGAGGAGGAGGAGGAGGACGTCAACAACTGTGGGGTCCTTTGTGCTATCTGAGCCTGGTTGTTTTCTTGCAGATGTTTCGTTACCAAAGTAGATAACATCATCAGTTCTAGAAGAGAGTAGCGTTTGTACAGCAGGGAGAGCCATTCCCATTCCCTCTTAACACTGATGATGTTACCTAGTTTGGTCATGAAATGTCTGCAAGAAAACTTCCAAGTTCAGAGAGCACCACGCAGCCCAAAGAAGGCCAGCAGCAAAGCAGATAGACTCAGGTACACTGGCAATGAGTTAGAAATATTAGAAGACCCGAAGGATTAAGTTGGCCACAGATCATCCTGGAGAAACAATGTCTATGTGGTCACTTAACAGTCAACACTGATTTGATGTCATACCGTATAATCAATCAATCCTTCAATCAATCAATACAGGTAGTCCTCGACTTACAACTTACAAACGAGCCCAAAATTTCTGTCGCTAAGCAGGGCAAACGCTAAGTGAATTTCATCCCATCTTACGACCTTTCTTGGCACCGTGGTTAAGTCAGTCGCTGCAGTTGTTAAGTGAGTCACACGGTTGTTAAGTGAACCCGGCTTCCCTCATTGACTTTGCTCGTCAGAAAGTCACAAAAGGGGATCGCGTGACACACACACACACACCCCGGGACACTGCGACCGTCATAAATATGAGTCAGTCGCCGAGCGGCTGAATTTTGATCATGTGACCACGGGGATGTTGCAACGGTCGTAAGTGTGAAAAGCGGCACTAAGTCGCTTTTTTCAGTCCTGTTGTAACTTTGAACGGTCGTTAAATGAATGGTTGTAGGCTGTAGTCCTCGACTTACAACCGTTCGTTTAAAGAATGTTGAAAGTTACGACAGTGCTGGGGGAAAAAGAGACTTACAAGTTGTTCTCACACAACCGTCGCAACAACCCACATGGGCATCGGATCAGAATTTACAGTAGTGGCCCAAATTGTGGAAACCTTTTGGGAAAAGTGTATTTTCTAAAACTAGCTAATAACACCACTTTTTTTTTTTTTTGGGAGTAGTACCAAAAAATTATACATCAATGGAAAGATAATTGAATCAAAGAATCTAATACAATAACTTTGATGGAGGATTTGCTATTAGAAGAGCAGTGACAGTATAAAGAAGAAAAGGGAAACACGTAGAAAAAACGAGATATACAAAAATTATCCCCATGTCAGTTAATACTTAGTTGGGTAACCTTTCGCATGAATTACGGCCTTACAAGGTCTTCCCATGGAGCGAACCAAGTCTTTGAGTTCTGCAGCTGTTCTAATGTGAAACCAAGATTGAAGGATGGCTTCTATGAACTGGTTTTTATTGCTCGGTCACTTCTGACTAACCAGTTTCTTTAATTGACTCCACAGATTTTCCATTGGGTTAAGGTCTGGGCTATTCCCAGGCCATTCTAGCAGTAGAATAGGATTATCCTGAAACTCCCCCCCCCCAAAAAAAGTGGTGTTATTAGAATAGAAGAATAGAATTTTTTATTGGCCAAGTGTGATTGGACACACAAGGAATTTGTTTTGGTGCAGATGCTCTCAGTGTACATAAAAGAAAAGATACGTTCATCAAGGTACAACATTTACAACACAATTGATGATCAATATATCAATATAAATCATAAGGATTGCCAGCAACAAGTTATAGTCATACAGTCATAAGTGGAAAGAGATACACTTTTCCCAAAAGGTTTCCACAATTCTGGCCACTATTTTAAACTAGTTTTGGAAGATGGGTTTGTTCGAACCGCCTGGGCTAGTTGCTTCCCTTAAGATGGGCTTGATTCAGGATCGCCCAGCCAGAGTCACCTTGTAAAGCAGACAGGTGGCATAAAAATTTAATAAATAAATAAATTCAGATTACGAAGCGGGTGATAGGAGCACAGCCAAAGAATGATTCTTCTCTGCCTCCTTAAAAAACTTTTAAAAAAAAAATAACTTAAAAAACATTTTTTTAAAAAGAAATCGAAAACGTTTAACTCTGAATGTTTTCCTTTTTCTTATATACCGTTTTAGAGTTTGATGTTTCATTGTGCGCTGCCTAGAGTCCCTTGAGGCTCAAAAATGTGAAAGAAAGAAAGAAAGAAAGAAAGAAAGAAAGAAAGAAAGAAAGAAGGAAGGAAGGAAGGAAGGAAGGAAGGAAGGAAGGAAGGAAGAAGAGAGACAGGAAAGGAAGGAAGGAAGGAAGGAAGGAAGGAAGGAAGGAAGGAAGGAAGGAAGGAAGGAAGGAAGAAAGAAAGGAGACAGGGAAGGAGGAAAGGAAGGAAGGAAGGAAGAAAAAAAGAGACCGAAGGAGGGAAGGAAGGAAAGAAGGAAGGAAGGAGAGGGAGAAAGAGAAGGAAAGGAAGAAAAAAGAAAGAAAAAAGAGACAGGGAAGGAGGGAAGGAATGAATGAAGGAAGGAAGGAAGGAAGTTAGGAACTTAGGGAAGAAAGAAAGAAAGAAAGAAAGAGAAAGAAAGAAAGAAAGAAAGAAAGAAAAGAAAGAAAGAAAGAAAGAAAAAGAGACAGGGAAGGAGGAAAGGAAGGAAGGAAGGAAGGAAGAAAAAGAGACTGAAGGAGGGAAGGAAGGAAAGAAGGAAGGAAGGAAAGGAAGAAAAAGAGACAGGGAAGGAGGAAAGGAAGAAAAAGAGACAGGGAAGGAGGGAAGGAATGAATGAAGGAAGGAAGGAAGGAAGTTAGGAACATAGGGAAGAAAAAAAGAAAGAAAGAAAGAGAAAGAAAGAAAGAAAGAAAGAAAGAAAGAAAAGGGAGACAGGGAAGGAGGGAAGGAAGGAAGAAAAAAGGGAAAGAAAAAAGAGAGACAGAAGGAGGGAAGGAAGGGAGGGAGGGAGAAAGAGAAGGAAAACAAAGGAAGGAAGGAAGGAAAGAAAGAAAGAAAGAAAGAAAGAAAGAAAGAAAGAAAGAAAGAAAGAAAGAAAGAAAGAAGAGAGTCAGGGAAGGAAGGAAGGAAGGAAAGAAAGAAAGAAAGAAAGAGAAAGAAAGAAAAGAAAAGAAAAGAAAAGAAAAGAAAAGAAAAGAAAAGAAAAGAAATGAAATGTTGGCAAACCCCTCGTCCCCCAATAACTTTTTGGAGCCATAAAGTGATGGATTTTGGAAAGTTTCCCAAATAATAGGAAAGGGTGGGGATGGGGATTTTTCAATAGCACCCTATTACCGTTTCCCCCCCCCCTTCAATAGATGCCGTTCTTCAACATGTGCAAGCACGCACACTTATTTATTACTTATTCCACATTTTTCCTGCCGCCCACCTCCCCTATAAGGCCACCGGCCGGCTCACAGGGGAGCAAAAGACCAGCCAAAAAGAGGAGAAAAAAAAAGGAATTGAAATATTTAAAAAAAATATGCAAAGCAAAATGTTAAGATTTAGATTTATAGGAGTGGAGCTTTCTCGCTATCTTGTCAAATGCCTCTTCGGCACACAACCCCGGGGGGGGGGGCGGGGGGGGGCTTCCCACGTTTTTCTGGGACCACGGAGAACCGGCACTCGGGGTCTCTTCCCTGCGCTTTGCAGCCTTGCTGGCTTTCCCACGGACGCCTCTGGCCGGCCCCACTCGTGGACTTCGCATCTCTTTTTCCCCCCTAGCTTGCCTTCAGAAATCGTGGAATTTTTTTAACAAGAGTCGCTTCTTAATTAATCAATTAATTAGACAGTCTAATATTGTCTAGGTTCTCCTGCTTCAGCAGGGGGTTGCACTAGAAGACCCCCCCCAAATCCAATCCAGCTCTGTCCTTTCCCTTTCCCTTTTCCTATCTTCTTCTCTTCTCTTCTCTTCTCTTCTCTTCTCTTCTCTTCTCTTCTTTCCTTTTCCCCTTTCCTTTCCTCCCTTCGATCCCTCTTCCCCAGCCCTCCTTCCTTCCTTCCTTCTTCCCTCATCCTTTCCTTCTTTCCCTTTCCCTCCCTCTTTCCTTCCTTCCTCCTTCTCTTCCCTTCCCTTCTTTCCTTTCCTTTCCTTTCCTTTCCCTGTTCCTCCCTCTCTCCCTCCTTTTCTTTCCTTTCCTTTCTCTCTTCTTCCTTCCTTCCTTCCTCCCTCCCTCCCTCCCTCCCTCCTTTTTCTTTTCCTTTCTCCTTTCTCTCTTCTTTCTCCTTTCCTGTCCTTTCCTTCTTTCCTTCCTTCCTCCCTCTCCCTCCCTCCCTCCCTCCTTTTCTTTCCTTTCCTTTCTCTCTTCTTCCTTCCTTCCTTCCTTCCTCCCTCCCTCCCTCCCTCCCTCCCTCCTTTCTTTTCTTTTCCTTTCTCCTTTCTCTCTTCTTTCTCCTTTCCTTTCCTTTCCTTTCCTACTCTACTCTACTCTACTCTACTCTACTCTACTCTACTCTACTCTACTCTACTCTACTCTACTCTACTCTACTCTACTCTACACTTTATATTGAATCTATTGAGCAGGGGGCTGGACTAGAAGACCTCCAACGGCCCTTTCCAGCTCTATTCTATTCTAATTCCAAAGGGTCCTGCTGCCGCCTTGTCCTGGTTATCCACACACACACACACCCGACCTCCTCCTGCCCAAGAGACACCCTCCCCACAAACTTATCTCCGAGCTGCGCTAGAGAGAAAACGGACTTTTTCCAGCCGGGCCGCCCGCGTCGCTGCAAACTCAGCTCGGCTCTTTCTCTCGTCCGGATTCTGCAGGGTTTGAGCGCGCTCCTCACCCGTGGGAGACCCACGTTTTCTTGGGGTTTTTTGGGGGGTTTTAAAGGGAAAAACAACAACAACCACCAACACTTTGGGGAGGGGGCGCTGGATTGGTAGATTTCAGCCCCGTCTTGTCCCCCCGCGATCCTCGGTACCCCAAATTTTAATAGTTTACAAAAAAGAAAAACAAGCCCAGGAAAATTAACGGGTCTTTGTGCTTACCTTTTTGGTAGCTTTTCTTTTCTCTTCTTTTCTTCCTTTCTCCTTTCTTTCTTTCCTTCCTTTCTTCCTCTCCTCCCTCCTGTCTCTCCCTTCCTTCTCCCTTCCTCCTTCCCTTCCTCCCTTATCCTTCCTTCCTCCCTTATCCTTCCTTCCTTCCTATCCTGCCTCCTTCCTTCCTTCCTTCCTTCCTTCCTTCCTTCCTTCCTTCCTTCCTTCCTTCCTTCTCCTTTCAAACAGAAGAAGAAACTTTCTCTCCCACCGCCTTTCTCCTTCTCCTTCTCCTTCTCTTTCTCTTCCTCCTCCTGGTCCACCTTCTCCCTCTCCAGCCGGCACCTTCGGAGTGGGACGGTGGGTTCGCCCGGGGAGGGGGGCTCGCTTGGCGGAAGGTCCGACGGAGCCAAAGACTCTGGAAGGGCAAAACTGCAGCTGGGAAGAGGCTGGAAGGGAAAGCGGCTGGTGGGTGTGGAGGAGATTCAGGCAAAGCCTCCCCCCAGTGGAAGAAGAAGGACTGGGGTTGACTAAGACGAGGCTCCCGGGGACGGTCCGGGAGCGCAGCCTCCGGCCAGCGGCTCTCTAGTCTTTCCCCCGCGGGCTCCGGGAGCCTGTTTTATACGCCTTCCTCTCGGGCTTGGAAAGCGGAGCGGGTGTGATGTCAGTCTGGATTAGCATAAGAAAAAGGCTCCCGAACAGGACGGCTCGCCTGGTCGATCTGTTCTGCAGGAGAAGGGAGAAAAGAAAGAAGGGAAGAGGAGGTGGAGGAGGAGGGAGTGGAGGAGGGAGAAGTGCGGGAGGAAAGAGGGAGGAGGAGGAGGAGGAGGAGGAGAGAGAGAGAGAGAGAGAAGAGGAGAAGCAAGATCCAGAGAATGTAGAAGAAGGAGGGAGAAGAGGGAGAGAAGGAAGGAAGGAAGGAAGGAAGGAAGATATATAGGAGGTGGATGGAAGGAAGAGGAAGAGAGAAGGGAAGGAGAAGGAAGAAGAAGGAGGAAGGAAGAGGAGAGAGAGAAGCAAGATCCAGAGAATGTAGAAGAAGGAGGGAGAAGAGGGAGAGAAGGAAGGAAGGAAGAAAGAAAGGAAGGAAGGAAGGAAAGATATATAGGAGGTGGGTGGATGGAAAGGAAGAGGAAGAGAGAAGGGGAAGGAGAAGGAAGAAGAGGTGGAAGGAGAAGAGGAAGAGGAAAAGGAGGAAAAAAGAAGAGGAAGATGAGAAAGTGGTGGAGGAGAAGCAAGATCCAGAGAATCTAGAAGAAGGAAGGAGAAGAGGAAGAGGAGGAGGAGAAAGGAAGGAAGGAAAGAAGGAAGGATATCTAGGAGGTGGATGGAAAAGAAGAGGAAAAGAGAAGGGGAAGGAGAAGGAGAAGGAAGAAGAGGTGGAAGGAGAAGAGGAAGAGGAGAAAGAAAACAGGAGGAACAGGAGAAAGAGAGAGAAAGAGAGAAGAGGAGAAGCAGGATCCAGAGAAAGAGAAGAGAAGGAATGGAGAAGAAAGAGAGAGAAGAGGAAGAAGAGGGGAAGGAAGGAAAGAATATATAGGAGGTGGATGGAAAGGAAGAGGAAGAGAGAAGAGGAAGAGGAGACGGAGGAGGGAAAGAGAAGAGGAGAAAGTGGTGGAGGAAAGAAAACAGGAGGAGGAGGAGGAAAAAGAGAGATGTTGAGATTTTGGAAAAACTGCAGAGAAGAGCAACTAAGAGGATTAAAGGCCTGGAGGCTAAAACATATGAAGAACAGTAGCTGGAACTGGACCTGGCTAGTCTAGTGAACAGAAGGACCAGGGGAGACATGATACCCGTCTTCCAATATTTGAGGGGCTGCCCCAAAGAAGAGGGAGTCAAGCTATTCTCCAGAGCACCTGAGGGTAGGACAAGACGCAACGGATAGAAACTCATCAAGGAGAGAAACAATGTGGAACTAAGAGGAAAAACTTCCTAACAGTGAGAACAATGAACCAGTGGAACTACTTGCCACCAGAAATTGTGGGTGCTGCATCACAGGGGAGTTCTAAGGAGAGACTGAACAGTCACTTGTCTGAAATGGTATAGGGCTAACTTTTTCCGGAGTGAGTGCCCAAAGCACGCGCACATGCACGCACCAGAACCCCCAAAATCCAATGCGTGCATGTGCCCCGCTCCCTCCACTCATGTGTGCCTGCCACCCATACACACACACACCGTCCGGTCTCTTGCACATGTGTGTGCGTCCCCTGCATGCCCTCCCCACCCATGCGCGGCAGAGACCTGAAGACCAGCTGGCCGGCGGGAGTTGTGCGCGCATGCGCAGCATAGCTGAACTGGGGCACATCTGCCATAGGTTTGCCATCATGGGTATAGGGTCTCCTTCTTCTGCCGCGGAGATTGGACGCTACGTTTTTTTCTGCCAAATGGCCAGAGGTCCAGAGCTTCTTTCAGGCTTTATTATTATTTTTTTATTATTATTATTTATTGAATTTCTAGACCGCCCTTCTCCCGAAGGACTCAGGGCGGTGTACAGCCAGGCTAAAAAACATACACAATATACAATTTAAAAAACTAAATTAAGAAACTTATTACACAATTGGCCGAGAAATTAAAATATTTAAAATCTAAAAACCCCAATTTAAAACATAAAAAGAATTTAAAATTTAAAAACTAAACAGTTTAAAAAGTTTAAACTAGCCCCGCGTGAATAAACAAATATGTTTTCAATTCACGGCGAAAGGTCCGAAGGTCAGGTATTTGGCGTAAACCAGGGGGAAGTTCGTTCCAAAGAGTAGGAGCCCCCACAGAGAAAGATCTTCCCCTGGGGGCCGCCAGCCGACATTGTTTGGCGGATGGCACCCTGAGAAGTCCCTCTCTGTGTGAGCGTACGGGACAGTGGGAGGCATGAGGCAACAGCAGGCGGTCCCGTAAGTACCCAGGCCCCAAGCCATGGAACGCTTTGAAGGTGGTAACCAGAACCTTGAAATGCACACGAAAGGCAACAGGTAGCCAGTGCAGTCTGTGCAGGAGAGGTGTCACATAGGAGCTACGTGGAACTCCCTCTATCACCCGCGCAGCTGCATTCTGGACCAACTGAAGCCTCCGAGTGCATCTCAAGGGGAGCCCCATGTAGAGAGCATTGCAATAATCCAGGCGAGAGGTAACGAGAGCATGAGTGACTGTGCATAAGGCATCCCGATCAAGGAAGGGGCGCAACTGGCGAACCAGGCGAACCTGGTGAAAGGCTCTCCTGGAGACGGCCATCAAATGATCTTCAAACGACAGCCGTGCATCCAGGAGAACACCCAAGTTGCGCACCCTTTCCCTTGGGGCCACTAACTCGCCCCCAATAGTCAGCTGCGGCTGCAGCTGACTGTACCAGGGTGCCGGCATCCACAGCCACTCCGTCTTGGAGGGATTGAGCTTGAGCCTGTTCCTCCCCATCCAGACCCGTACGGCCTCCAAACACCGGGACAGCACTTCGACAGCTTCGTTGGGGTGGGCCAGGGTGGAAAAGTACAGCTGAGTGTCATCAGCGTACAGCTGATATCTCACCCCGAAGCCACTGATGATCTCACCCAACGGCTTCATATAGATGTTTAGAAGGAGCGCTCCTCTCAAGCCTCCAGAAACTTTTCTGGGACTTCTCCGGGCGGGGGGAGGGGGGGAGGGGGCTCAACTTCAGCCCAAATGCTCACCTCTCCCTCTTCGCCCGAGGGAGAGATTTTTCAAGCCGCCGGACAGCTGATTTGTGCTGTCCTGGTGGCTCTACGGAGTCACAGGGTTAGCGGTCTGAAAAAGACCACCGTCAACGAAGCGGAGACAACCAGAAGTCCAGTATAGGGTGTCCTTCTTGAGCAGGAGGAGGCTGGACTAGAAGACCTCTAAGGTCCTTTCCAGCTCTATTCTGATTCAAAAGATTTAAGGCCCCAGCAACGGGGTAGGGATCCGAGGGATCCATTTGGGGAGGACCGCAAGGGGTTTCTGCAACGTGTGGGTTTAAAAAAGAAAAAAAGAAAAAAGTCAAAATGGCAACCATAGAACAGCCGTTGGCGCGCCATCTGATTTATTTATTTTTTTTAATTTTTTAAAGACATGCAAACAAAAACATCTTTCGTTCGAATTTCAATACAATGTGTCGGTGCGTGGATTACATTTTTTGTGCAAAAACAATTATCTATCATTAGCTTAGTTAATCATCCATTTTATCATCTAACGATAATCAAATAATTTAATCAATTAATTTCTGGAACAATATTTCTTATCATCCTATTTTATCCGTCATTTCAAAAGAATTATATCATTCGTATCAGTTCATTTTCATCAATGATTTTTAACGTATTAAAAACTAAAGTCTTCTTTGTCGTAATTTCTTTTCCAACCATTGGTAAAATAAATCCCATACTTTATAAAATCGCTTAGCTTCCTGTTCCCTAATTTCAAAGGTCAATTTACTCATTTCTGCACAGTCCATTATTTTTCCACTAATTTCATCTTGCGATGGCAACTTGTCATTTTTCCAGTTCCTTGCAAATACAATTCTAGCTGCTGTTATTGCATTCACGATCAAATACCTCGGTTCTCTAGAATAGGTTTCAGGTATAATTCCCAATAGAAAAAGTTCTGATTTAAAGTCTATATGTTTCTTTATCATTTTCTCCAACCATGTACATATTTATGTACATATATATGTACATAACCATTTACATATTGGAAAAAAGAACCCAAACACTAAGTACAAGCTTGATGGACATTACCTTAATGATGACCCGCACCCTGTAAAAGACCTTGGAGTTTTCATATCAAATGATCTAAGTGCCAAAGCCCACTGCAACTACATCACAAAAAAGGCTCTAAGAGTTGTAAACCTAATGTGGCCTAGCTTCTTTTCCAAAAACTCTACACTACTAACCAGAGCATACAAAATATTTGCTAGATCTATTCTTGAATACAGCTCACCTGTCTGGAACCCATACGACATCTCTGACATTAATACAATTGAACAAGTCCAGAAATATTTTACAAGAAGAGTTCTCCGCTCCTCTGAATACAACAAAATACCTTATGCTACCAGACTTGAAATCTTGGGTTTAGAAAACTTAGAACTCCGCCGACTCCGACAAGACCTGTGTTTAACACACAGAATCATCTATTGCAATGTCCTTCCTGTTAAAGACTACTTCAGCTTCAATCGCAATAATACAAGAGCAAACAATCGATTCAAACTTAATATTAACCACTTCAATCTTGATTGCAGAAAATATGATTTTTGTAACAGAGTTGTTAACGCTTGGAACACACTGCCTGACTCTGTGGTCTCTTCCCAAAATCCCAAAATCTTCAACCAAAAACTTTCTACTATGGACCTCACCCCTTTCCTAAGAGGATTATAAGGGGCGTGCATAAGAGCACAAACGTGCCTACCGTTCCTGTCCTATTGTTCCCTTTCGTTATACGTGCTTGTATATAATGTTGTGACAAAAATAAAAAAAAATGTATGTATTTTAGTCTAATATCTTTTAGCTTCAGTGCAAGTTACTAAGGTTGGAGACCCCTGCTCTGGAGAGGTCCTTGCTCCTAGCAGGAGGGGTTTCTCAATGAGGAATCCCTGCCTGAAGGTTTCAGGGTGTTTGGGTTGCCTCGGTTCCCATCAGCCACTGCCGCCCCGTCTCCTCCTCTAGCGCTTCTTATAGGAGGCTTTCTAGGAAGGGACATATACTGTGCATCGTCTTCCTTGAGCATGTCAGATGGTTATAGGAAGGAGGGTGGGATCCAATTAGGTTTTATTTTAAGTAAACAGAAATTCCGGCTCAGGTTTTCAAATTGAGCTCACATTGTGAACTGGCTTTCCTTTCTTTGCCTTTTCCATGTTCCTTTTTCTTTCCTCTCCTCTCGTCCCTTCCCTCCCCTTCATTCCCTTCTCCACTCTCATCTTCCTTCCTTCTTTCCTTCTCTCCTCCCTCCCTCCCTTCCTTCCTTCTCTCCTTGCTTCCTTCCTTCCCTCCTTCCTTCCTTCTTTCCTTACTTACTTCTCTGCTTCCTCCCTCCCTTCCTCCCTCCCTTTCTTTCTTCCTTCCTTCCTTGTCTCCTCCCTCCCTTTCTCCCTCCCTCCCTCTCCTTGCTTCCTTCCTTCCCTCCCTCCCTCCTTCCTTCCTTCTTTCTTTCCTTCCTTCTCTGCTTCCTCCCTCCTCCCTCCCTTTCTTCCTTCCTTCTCTCCTCCCTTCCTCCCTCCCTTCCTCCATTTCTTCCTTCCTCCCTCCCTCCCTCCCTTCTCTCCTTATTTACTCACTTCTTTCCTTCCTTCACCCATCCCTCCCTCTCTTGCTTCCTTCTCTTCCTCCCTCCCTCCCTTCCCTTCCTTCCTTCCTTCCTTCCTTCCTCCCTCCCTCCCTCCCTCCCCTTCCTTCCTTCCTTCCTTCCTTCCTTCCTTCTTATATTCCTTCCTTTCTTCATTCATTCATTCCAATATGAGGGGGTGAAACTATTCTCCAAAGCCCCTGAAGGCAGGACAAGAAGCAATGGATGGAAACTCATCAAGGAGAGAAGCAACCTAGAACTAAAGAGAAACTTCCTAACAATGAGAACAATTAATAAGTGGAACAACTTGCCTCCAGAAGTTGTGAATGCTCCAACAGTAGAAGTTTTAAGAAGATGTTGGATAACCATTTGTCTGAAGTGGTGTAGGGTTTCCTGCTTGAGCAGGGGGTTGGACTAGAAGACCTCCAAGGGTCCCTTCCATCTCTATTATTCCATTCTGCTCTGTTCTATTCCTTCTGAGGAATTAGAACTCGTAACCAATTTTGTGTTGGCCGCACCCAAACCTTGCGTGTCTCAAACCGTAGCCTGGCACCTCAGTTTTTGTCTTCCTTTGAACTTTACTTTGTATTTTTTTCCCCTTCTTCTTCTGTTCAGTCCCAGTTTTCTTCCCATAGAACCGAAGCAACTCAGCTTCAATTTAATTTATTTTGTTTTTTAATGACGTGACTAAGCCCTTCTAAAGTTTTAGGGTAACACCCTTGTTTTCTCAGGAAACCAAGTTTTCTAACTAACCCTAACCCTAACCCTAACCAAGTGTTCTTATTCTCAGAGGTATGGAAAATTATTTGTTTGTTTGTTTGTTTGTTTGTTTGTCTGTTTGTTTGTTTGCTTATTTATTTATTTATTTATTTCCTTCCTTTCTTTTTTCCTTCCTTCCTTCCTTTCTTTCCTTTCCTTTCTCCTTTCTCCTTTCTCTCTTCTTCTTCCTTCCTTCCCTCCTTCCTTCCTTCCTTCCCTCCTTCCCTCCTTTCTTCCTTCCCTCCTTCCTTCCTTCCTTCCCTCCTTCCTTCCTTCCTTCCTTCCTTCCTTCCCTCCCTCCCTCCCTCCTTTCTTTCTTTCTTTCTTTCTTTCTTTCTTTCTTTCTTTCTTTCGCCACCCCATATCAGCAAGAGACTCTGGGAAGCACGCACCCAGAAATATTATATTAAATCAACCTCTTTAAAACCTTTTTAACGCAATAACAACAGAAAAAAACCATTAAAGCGCTAAAAAAAACAACAGATTGTTAAAAGTCTAATTCGAGTACATACCCAAAAATGCATCGATGCTGCCTTGTGCGCCTCCACACACCCGCGCACACCTGTGTGTGATTTTTTTCGGCAGTACCTGGAGAGGGCAGAAAATATCCATCCCACGCTTGGTCTGCACCGAAAGAATGCGCAAAGATTGAATGACCGGCAATTTTTGAAGGTAAGATGTGGGAGAAGAGAAAGCATCTTCCGAAGAGGGTTTTGGCGAAAGGGAGAAAAAGAGAGTAAGGGAGAACTTTTCGTTCTTTTTGTCGCACCAGGCAAAACTTCAGCCCTGTCAAAAAAAATAATAATAATAATAAACCAAAACGATATGAGGTGAGGAAAGAAAAAATCCGACGAAGCATTTTGCAAACCAAGCCAAGGAGATGCTTGACTGTAAATGGTGCATGATCCGTTTTGCAAAAAAAAGAGAGGAAAGAAAATGCATTCAGCAGGAGGCATCCATTCCAGATGGAGACAAGATGCAAAACCTCGGGGACCGTTTGAGAGAGCCTCCGGAAATAATCCGTGTTCACAACCGACTAACTCGTGGACCCACAGCAGCAATTTCTTTCAAGAAACTAGAATAATTTCCCCTTGTTTGCGTGCCATTCCTGGAGTAAAACATCTGCCTTGAGGCCTTTTCAGCCATGGTGGCTTTCTCCGTTTTGCTGTCCGTTGCTCGCAAAGATTGTAACCTGGTTTGCTCTTATAAGTGCATTTTATTCCTTTAAGGCCGCGATGGCGAAGCTAAGTCCTTTCTGCGGGCACAGGAGCCGTTGCCCAGCTCAGCTCCACCGTGCATGTGCATGCAGCTCCCGCTGGCCAGCTGATTTTCGGGGGGCACATGTGGGAGACCTGCGTCAGAAAAAGGTTTCAGCAGGTTCTCACCAGTTCTGGCGAACCGGTAGCGGAAATTTTGAGTAGCTCGGAGAACCGATAGTAAAAATTCTGACTGGCCCCGTCTCCATCTATTCTCTGCCTCCCGAGTCACAGCTGATCGGGAAGAAATGGGGATTTTGCAGTATCCTTCCCCTGGATTATTTATTATTATTATTATTATTATTATTATTTACATTTCTATACCGCCCTTCTCCGAAGACTTGGGGCAGTTTACAGCCAAGTTAAAAAGACATATACAAAAATTAAAACACAATATTTGAAATTTAAAAATCTGAAACCATAAGGCCGAATATTAAAATAACAAGAAATAAAACCACTCAATTAAAAATTACTCTTAGGCCAACCCTGCTCATTGAAACAAAAAAGTCTTGAGCTCGCACTTAAAGGCCCGGAGGTCGGGAAGAAGGCGTAGCCCCAGAGGCAGTTCGTTCCATAGGGTAGGTGCCCCAACAGAGAAGGCTCTTCCCCTGGGGGCCGCCAGCCAACATTGTTTAGCTGACGGCACCCCGAGGAGACCCTCCTGTGGGAGCGCACAGGTCGATGGGAGGCTATTGGCGGCAGTAGGCGGTCCCGTAAGTAACCTGGTCCTATGCCATGGAGCACTTTAAAGGTGATCACCAACACCTTGAATTGCACGCGGAAGACCACCGGCAACCAGTGCAGCTTGCGTAGGAGAGGTGTTATATGGAAGCTCCGAGACGCTCCCTCTATCCCCCGCGCAGCCGCATTCTGTACCAGTTGAAGTCTCCCGGTGCTCTTCAAGGGGAGCCCCATGTAGAGAGCCCCATGCAGTAATCCAGGCAGGAGGTAATGAGGGCATGAGTGACCGTGCATAACGAATCCCGGTCCAGGAAGGGATGCAGTTGGCGGATCAGGTGAACCTGATAAAAAGCTCCCCTGGCAACGGCCGTCAAGTGTTCTTCCAACGACAGCCGTGCATCCAGGAGAATGCCTAAGCTGCGAACCAACTCCCTGGGGGCCAGTGACTCGCCCCCCACAGTCAGCGACGGAACTAGCTGACTGTACCGGGACGGTGGCATCCACAGCCACTCCGTCTTGGATGGGTTGAGTCGAAGTCTGTTCGTCCCCATCCAGACCCGAACGGCTTCAAGGCACCGGGACATCACATCGACAGCTTCGTTGGGGTGATCCGGGGTGGAAATGTACAGTTGAGTGTCATCAGCGTACAGCTGGCAACTCACCCCAAAACAACGGATGATTTCCCCCAACAGTTTCATATAGATGTTGAACAGATTGGGGAGGGGATGGAGTGTCCTTCCTCTTTGCAGTGTCCTTCCTCTGGACTGGGATGGGAATGGAGATTTTACAATATCCTTCCCCTGCCACGCCACCAAGCCACGCCCACCAAGCCACACCCACCAAGCCACGCCCACAGAACCGGTAGTGAAAAAAATTGAAACCCACCACCGACGCACGTGCATGCACGGGGTGGGGGTCATGTGTACGTCCACGGGGGGCGGGGGTCAGGCGCGCATGTGCTGAGGGGGTGGGGGGAGCCCAGGGGGATATGGTGCGCCCCCCCAAAGCCCGTTTTTGGGCCTAGAAGGCTGCAGGGAGGCTTACTAGGCCCAAAATGGCAGGCTGGGGGGGTGAAAGGAGTGGGTGAAGTCGTGTGCACATGTGTGTGGAGGGTGTGGAGCGGGGGGGGGTCGTGCACACATGCACAACATTGCATTATGGGTGCTGGCACTGCGCTTTCGGCACACCATGAGAAAACAGATTCGCCACCGCTGCTTTAAGGAATGTTTCTGAGAATTTGGCGATCCTCGACTTATAACTGTTCATTTAGTGACCATTCAAAGATCCAACGGCGCTGAAGAAAATGACCATTTCTCACACTTACGACCGTGGTGGCAGGATCCTCGTGGTCAGAATTCAGAGGCTTGGAAACTGACTCGTATTTGTGGCGTCCCCGGGGTAGCGCGATTCGTTTTTGTGACCTTCTAACAAGCGAAGTCAGTGGGGAAACCAGGTTCACTTAACAACCGTGTCCCTACCTGAACAGCTGCACCGATTCACTGAACAACTGTGCCAAAACTCACTGAACAAATGTTTCACTTAGCGGCATAAATTCGGGGCTCAGTTGTGAGGCGGTCGTAAAGCGAGGACTACCTATATTCTCTTCCCCTCTCCCCCCACCTTCTTTCTTCAATCTCTATTCACACTTACACCCCTTTGGTTGGATTCACCCATCATGCCAGTGAAATGACTAAAATGGGCCAAGCGATGGAGGCATCCATGAACTGTGAGAAAAAAATAAAATAAACCTTGTTGGGACATGTCGCGTGAACCAAGCCATCATGGAATTGTTGAAGGATTAGGTCGCATGACATCATTTCTGTTTCCTAGCAGCCTAGTTTTCCTCTTCTTGAAGATGACTTTTCTTCAACCTGGTCCTTCAAGTCTCTCAACATTGCCTCCCTCGCCACGGTAACAGTCCACCAACCTCCACAAAAATAACAGTTGGAAGGGACCTTGGAGGTCTTCTAGTCCAACCCCCTGCTTAGGCAGGAAACCCTATACCACTTCAGACAAATGGTTATCCAACATCTTCATAAAAACTTCCAATGTTGGAGCATTCACAACTTCTGCAGGCAAGTTGTTCCACTGATTAATTGTTCTAACTGTCAGGAAATTTCTCCTTAGTTCTAAGTTGCTTCTCTCCTTGATGAATTTCCACCCATTGCTTCTCGTTCTACCCTCAGGTGCTTTGGACAATAGCTTGACTCCCTCTTCTTTGGGGCAGCCCCTGAGATATTGGAAGGCCGCTATCATGTCATCCTTCTTGTGCTATATCCGTGATTGGACGCTGGCGATCGAAGTTGGCGATCCTATTTTTTATCAACAGCCACACGAAAAAGCGCTGTTGAGTTTTGTCTAAACCAGTCGCTTAGATTTTGGGGCCATGAGTTTTTCTGTCTGGATTTCGTTTGCCTGCAATCTTTCCTTGGAGCATTAAGCGAAGGATATTTTTCTGGGTTTCGCATCACCTGTCCGAAATAGTCTAACTCAGGGGTCTCCAACCTTTGGCAACTTTAAGACTTGTGGACTTCAACTCCCAGAGTTCCTCAGCCAGCAAAGCTGGGAGTTGAAGTCCACAAGGCTTAAAGTTGTCAAGGTTGGAGATCCCTGGTCTAACTTTCGCTTTTTGATCGTTTTGATGATTTCCCTTGGCTTTCCCAGGCAGCCTTGATATCATCTCTAGTTCTTCTTTTAATTAAATTAGACATTCCCAATTCCTGCAACAATTCTTCATATATATATTTTTTAATTTGCATTTATATCCCGCCCTTCTCCGAAGACTCAGGGCGGCTTACACTATGTTAGCAATAGTCTTCATCCTATTTGTATATTTATACAAAGTCAACTTATTGCCCCCAACAATCTGGGTCCTCATTTTACCTACCTTATAAAGGATGGAAGGCTGAGTCAACCTTGGGCCTGGTGGGACTTGAACCTGCAGTAATTGCAAGCAGCTGTGTTAATAACAGACTGTCTTAGCAGTCTGAGCCACCAGAGGCCATATATGTCTCAAAGGTGCTTTTTTTTTTTTCCAAGAGGCAATTGGACTTTCTGGGTTTTGTTTTTTTATGAAGACATTTCACTTCTCGTCCAAGAAGCTTCTTCAGCTCTGTTCTTCATCTGTTTTATCCTCCAGCCTTCTAATCATCTTTGTGGCTCTTCCCTGCACTCTTTCCAGAGTCTCAGCATCTTTTTTAATATCGCTTTACATTTTAGATTACAGAGTAACAGAGTTGGAAGGGACCTTGTAGGTCATCTAGTCCAACCAAAGAAGGAGACACTATACAATTTCGGACAGATGGCAGTCCAGTCTCTTCTTGAAAGCCTCCAGTGATAAAGCTCCCACGACTTCTGAAGGCAACTTCTGTTCCATTGAATATAGAATAACACAGTTGGAAGGGATCTTATAGGTCATGTAGTCCAACCCCCCTGCCCAAGCAGGAGACCCTACACCATTTCTGACGGCAGTGCACTCTCTTCCTGAAACCCTCCAGTGATGAAGCTCCCATAACGTCTGAAGGCAACTTCTGTTCCATCGGTTAATTGTTCTCCCTGTCAGAAAATTTCTCTTCATTTCCAGGTTGAATCTCTCCTTGATCGGTTTCCACCTCTCACAATACTAGACAACACAGTATCAACAGTAGAAACCTTCAAATTTCTAGGTTCTAGGTTCTATCATATCGCAAGATCTAAAGTGGACACTTAACATCAAAAACGTCATCAAAAATGCACAACAAAGAATGTTCTTTCTGTGCCACACTCAGAAAACTCAAACTGCCCAAGGATTCAGTTCTACAGAGGAATTATTGAGTCTGTCATTTGCACCTCTATAACTGTCTGGTTCGGTTCTGCAATCCAACAAGAAAGACACAGACTTCAGAGGATCATTAGAACTGTTGGTGACTTGAAAAATAGATGGTCTGGTCATCCTCTTCTTCTCCTTCCTTCTCCCTTTCTCAGGATTGTAGACTTTTCCAAACAGTTGGGCCTTTCCATCCATCTATTGATTGATAATGATTGATTATTTAGGATTGCCCGTACTAGCTGGGAACAACTCTAGGCGCTGTAATCTCCACCCATCTGGAAGCTATTGAGATAGCTTCTCAATAGGGCCACGGGTGGCTCAGGCTCTAAGACAGCCTGTTATTAAACACAGCTGCTTGCAATTACTGCAGGCTCGAGTCCCACCAGGCCCAGGGTTGACTCAGCCTTCCATCCTTTATAAGGTAGGTAAAATGAGGACCCAGATTGTTGGGGGCAATAAGTTGACATTGTATTTAATATGCAAATGAATGACGACTATTGCTTACATAGTGTAAGCTGCCCTGAGTCTTCGGAGAAGGGCGGGATATAAATGTAAATAAAAAAAAAATAGAGAAGCAGCATTGATTGATGGCCTGTCACTTCCTTTTCTAGGAAACTGGATCTCTGCTTTCTATTGATAGATTGATTGATTAAGTGACATCGAATTGTTTTCAACTCCTGGTGACCACATAGGTAGATTTTTCTCTGTCCCCAATCTGGTCCTTCAAGGCTTCCGACAGTATATCCATTACCACTGAAAAATGAGATCTGTTATTCTATTATTTTGAAATAGGTCCACTTGCTGCCAACATGTCTCTCTATTTTTTCCCCCCATTTTTAAACTTTTTTTATTCATAAACATTTTGAATACAGTGTATTCTCAGAGTGTATCATTTAACAAAAGAAAAACAAAGAAAAGGCGTTAAAAAGTATTAACACATGTATTGCAGTAGAGGGTTTCAAATTTTTTTACTACCAGTTCTGTGGGTGTGGCTTGGTGGGCATAGCATGGCTTGGTGGGCGTGGCAGGGGAAGGATACTGCAAAATCCCCATTCCCTCCTCACTCCAGGGGGAGGATACTGCAAAATCCCCATTTCCACCCCACTCCAGGGGAAGGATACTGTAAAATCCCCATTCCCTTCTTCACAGTGCGCATTTGGCATTCATGCGCGGCCAGCGAACCGGTAGTAAACCGGTTCAGAGTTCACCACTGCTTCTAGTTCTCTCATTCTGTATTCTATGGTTTTCTCATTCTCATATTTACAGATCCCTCACATCCTGGACATAAACTGTTTCAACTCCTACCCTCAAAACGACGCTATAGAGCACTGCACACCAGAACAACTAGACACAAGGACAGTTTTTTCCCGAAGGCCATCACTCTGCTAAACAAATAATTCCCTCAACACTGTCAAACTATTTACTAAGTCTGCACTATTATTAATCTTCTCATAGTTCCCATCACCCATCTCCTTCCACTTATGACTGTATGACTATAACTTGTTGCTGGCAATCCTTATGATTTATATTGATATATTGATCATCAATTGTGTTGTAAATGTTGTACCTTGATGAAGGTATCTTTTCTTTTATGTACACTGAGAGCATATGCACCAAGACAAATTCCTTGTGTGTCCAATCACACTTGGCCAATAAAATTCTATTCTATTCTACTTCAGATGGCCCACACATCCATTGGGACCTCACGAGCCACTGATGGGCATACTTGCACAAACCAGGTCTAAATCTGGATTTAGTCAACGCTCTGCCATAGGGGGACTGTTTATATCTCCGCTAACATCTGTTGAACATCACTGCAGCCCACGACTGGCCTGCGAACAACCCCCTCTTAGCCTGGGGGGGGATGCTCCCTTCGTCTGTTTAACATCGGGGTTATCGGATTGTAAAGTGTGCACTTCGCCTCCGAGCAAATTTGTCGCTCTCTCGATATCACGCCCGCTATTCGATTCCGGAACTCTTCCAGATCATTTCTATAAGCAGGCGGAAATCGTAAATTTTCGTGGGACGGGCCCAAAAAGCAAGAATAACATTTTGGAGACGTTCCTCAGAGATCTGCAAATCTGAGGCTCTTGAAGAAAGAAGTGGGGGAAAAAAATATCAGATTTTGGGGGAGCGAACCAGAAGTCCACTTGGTTGGGGCGCTGGATCATTGGTACTCAACCGTGCCAGGGGAAGGGTCTTTAAAGGTTTGAGGTGGGGGGGGGAGTTTCTCGTGGCAAATTTTGGCTCAGTTGGGAAGTGGAAAAGAAGAGAGATGGAATTCACAGGCCCCTGTTTGCAAATACCAGGTATTCCTCGACTTACGTTCGTTTAATGACTGTTTGAAGTTACAATGACACTAAAAAAGTGATTTATGACCAGAGGTGGTATTCAGTCGGTTCACACCGGTTCAAGCGAACCGGTAGTGGCCGTCGCGGGTGGGGTAGGCCCACCCGGCTCCAAGTCATGCTATTTAAGCACATTTTCGAGACTGGGCGTATGCGTGGAAGGCGTGTGAGCGAGCAAAGCACATGAGCGGAAGGCCGGGTGTATGTGCGGACAGCACACGTGTACACAAAGTGAACGAGCACGCGCTCGGCGAACCAGTGGTAAAGATAAATGAAACCCACCCCTGCTTGTGAGCGTTTTTCACACTTACGATCATGCCCGAATCCTCATAGTCACGTGCTCTAAATTTGGAAGCTTGCCAATTGGCTCATATTTATGACGGTTGCAGTGTCCTGGGGTCACGTGATCCCCTTTGGCGACAAGTAAAGTCAATGGGAAAGCCGGATAACTCTTAACGACTGCAGTGGTCTACTTAACAACCGTAGTAAGAAAGGTCATAAAACGGGGCAAAATGGGCCGCGGTGTGGCTCAGGCTGTAAGACAGCCTGTTATTAAATACAGCTGCCTGCAATTACTGCAGGCTCGAGTCCCACCAGGCCCAAGGTTGACTCAGCCTTCCATCCTTTATAAGGTAAGTAAAATGAGGACCCAGATTGTTGGGGGCAATAAGTTGACGTTGTATTTAATATGCAAATGAATGACGACTATTGCTTACATAGTGTAAGCCACCCTGAGTCTTCGGAGAAGGGCGGGATATAAATGTAAATTAAAAAAAAAAATGCATTTAACGGTGTCTTGTTTATCAATGGAAATTTTGGGTTCAGTTGTGGTGGTAAGTATAGGGGCTCCTGTTTGAGCAAGGGGTTGGACTACAAGATCTCTAAGGTCCCTCTATCATTTCAAGTAACAATAATACACCAATTTCAATATCAATTTCAAGCAATGGGTGGAAACTAACCAAGGAGAGAAGCAACCTAGAACTAAGGAGAAATTTCCTGACAGTTAGAACAATCAATCAGTGGAACGACTTGCCTGCAGAAGTTGTGAATGCTCCAACACTGGAAATTTTTAAGAAAAAGTTGGATAACCATTTGTCTGAAATGGTGTAGGGTTTCCTGCCTGGGCAGGGGGTTGGACTAGAAGACCTCCAAGGTCCCTTCCAACTCTGTTATTCTATGGTATGGTATGATATGGTATGGTATTCTACTCTACTCTACTCTACTCTACTCTACTCTACTCTACTCTACTCTACTCTACTCTACTCCACTCTTCCTTCTACTTCTACTTCTATTTCTACTTTTACTCTACTCTCAATAACTTATATCAATAGGATGACAAGCAAAAACCAATGTGGGTAGTCCTTGACTTATGACCCTAAGTACCATTCTAAGTCATGCTGTCATAAAGGAGGTCTCCCAATTTTGCAGCCGTCGTTAAGAGGATACTGCCGTTGTAAGGCCTGGCTGTTGAGCGTACCCATTGTTTGCTGCATGGCGGGGTTGTTTTTTGCAAAACAATACCACGAATCATAGTCACGTGACCGCAGGGAACTGCAAAATGCTCTAAATGCAGACCACGCTGGCTGGGGAATTCTGGGAGATGAAGTCCACCCGGCTTAAAGTTGCAACAATGCGGACATCCTTGATTTTCTGACAGATCTTAAAAATCTGCAGTTGATTTTTTTTTGTTTGTAGATGAGGGAGAAATCTTTCCATTTTAACTGGCAGGGAGGAGGAGGTGATGATAGACAATCCATCTCCACCAGATATTCCTTCTTTATCTCCCGGCCTAGGCCTGTACCAGGCACCGATGTTGCTTCTCACAGCAGCTGTCAATTGGATCCCCCTCTTTTTCTCAGTTCTGGCATCTTGTTTCTGCTAAGATAATTCTGCATTTCCTCATTATTCCATTGCCCCTGTGGCCTTAGAGCAGTGTTTTTCAACCTTTTTAATCCTCAAAACATGTGGACTTCAACTCCCAGAATTCCCCAGGCAGCCATGATGGCTGGGGAATTCTGGGAGTTGAAGTCCACTCAAAGAGGCCAAGGTTGAGCACCAAGGACTTAAGAGGCCTTCCAACATCCATTTTTACATCTTGTGGTTTTATTTTACATTTTAGTTTATATTTTTACATTTTAGTTTATATTTTATTTTATTACAGTTTACTGCAGGGGTCTCCAACCTTGGTCCCTTTAAGACTTGTGGACTTCAACTCCCAGAGTTCCTCAGCCAGCTTTGCTGGCTGAGGGACTCTGGGAGTTGAAGTCCACAAGTCTTAAAGGGACCAAGGTTGGAGACCCCTGGTTTCCTGGGCTGTATATATTTTATTTTACTCTATGATGTTCTATTTTATTTTATTTTACTCTACGGTATTCTATTTTATTTTATTTTATTTTACTGGACTGTATTTTATTTTACTTTACTGTGTTCTATTGTATTTGATTTTACTGGACTGTTTTTTATTTTATTGTACTGTACTTATTTTATTTTATTTTATTGGACTGTATTTATTTTACTTTATTTTACTGGACTATATTTATTCTACTTTATTTCATTGTACTGTATTTATTTTAGTGTACTATACTGTATTTATTTATGTTATTTTATTTTATTCTAGTGTATTTGTTTTACTGTACTGTGTTTTTTATTTTACTGTGCTGTATATTTTATTTTTTTTATTTTTTTAAATTTTATTTTACTGGACTGTATTTATTTTACTTTATTTTACTGCACTGTATTTATTTTACTTTATTTCATTGCACTGCATTTATTTTAGTGCACTATACTGTATTTATTCATTTTATTTTATTTTACCGGAGTGTGTTTTAAACTTTACTTTACTGTACTGTATATTTTATTTTATTTTTTATTTTATTTTATTTTACTGGACTGTATTTATTTTACTTTATTTTACTGGACTGTACTTATTTTACTGTGCTGTATTTTATTGTAAAGCACTTTACTGTATTTATTTATGAATAAATAACTGAGAGCAGATGCACCAAGACAAATTCCTTGTGTGTCCAATCACACTTGGCCAATAAAAATTCTATTCTATTCTATTCTATTCTATTTTATTTTATTTTACTGTAGTGTATTTATTTTACTGTACTTTTTTTTACTTTACTGTACTGTGTTTTTTACTTTATTTTACTTTATTATTTTTTATTTTATTTTATCTGCCTATCTTGCCACATGGTAACTCTGGGTAGCTTACAATATGTTTTTTCCTTGGTTGCATTTCTCAACTGGCCCCCAATCCCCAAGGCAGAGTCTAAAATCACACACACAAACAATCCTTTTGCCATTGGATCCAACATTCTCTGTGGGGGCTCCTACCCTGTGGAACGAACTTCCCCCTGGACTTCGACCACTATCTGACCTTAGGACCTTTCGCCGCGAATTTAAAACCTATTTATTCCGCCTTGCTGGACTGGCTTGATTTTTAAAACTTTTAATTTGATTTTATGGGTTTGAAATTTCTGTCAATTTTATTGGGCGTTATTACATTTTAAATTTGGCCATTTGAATAAGTTTTTTAAGGGTTGTTTTTTAGTATTGTATGTATTGTTTCTTTTGTATTTTATTTTGGCTGTTCACCGCCCTGAGTCCTTCGGAAGAAGGACGGTATACAAATTAAAATATTATTATTATTATTATTATTATTAAAAAAGACTTCTTTTTTTTCTTTTTGAAAGCCACTCCAGAATTTAGAAAGGAGTCCGTAAAAGGGGATCAGCGGATTAACAATTGTATAAATTTTATGTTTATAAACCGCCAAGAGTCCCTGAGAGTGAGTTGGGAGGGGGGGCGGCATATAAAATGTCTTAAATAAATGCATAAATAAATAAAACCCTCTGCGTGTGTGTGAGAGAGAGTGTGTGTGTTGCTTTGCAACCATAATTTATGTCCCTCACAGAACCGCCTTGAAGGGGTGAAATGGTTCCTCTCGCTCTTCCTCCTCTCTTGGGGACGTCCTTGCAAATTACCTGCGATGCAGTTCAAAAAACATTTTTCTTTATTATTTTGTCAGGGGGTACGCACAACATTTGCAAGACATGTTGGTCTGTATTGCCACAGGTGTTAACCATTTGGGCCCCATACTGTTCTCTAGGAGAAACAGCCAAATAAAATGTTGGTTTTTGTTTTTTTTTTAAAGA
The DNA here is from genome assembly GCF_028640845.1 of Ahaetulla prasina. NCBI lineage: Eukaryota > Metazoa > Chordata > Lepidosauria > Squamata > Colubridae > Ahaetulla > Ahaetulla prasina. The sequence goes on along the minus strand of NC_080543.1, from coordinate 5,044,016 downwards.
AAAACCTGGAAAAAAAAGATAGCATTTCTTTTTTTTTTTTCCCTTTCTGCTCAAAGGAATCTAACCAGGAATGCAGGCTAGAGATTGGCCACAGAGGGCCTGATGGGGGCCACACAAGCCTTGTATTAGCCAGGAATCCTTGTCATCATCATTTCTCGAGTCTCCTTCTCAAGCCAAATCACCAGGGAATCCTAGTTCAATATTTAACAGTAACAGAGTTGGAAGGGACCTCAGAGGTCATCTAGTCCAACCCCCTGCTCATGCAGGAGATCTGTACTAGGAATTCGAACCCGCCGAACTGTTGACCTTTCTGATCGACCTAACCACCTAGTCAGTTCCTAAAATTTTGAGGGGGTACCGGGATTTGAACCAGGGACCTCTTGAATCTTCGATTTACAGCCTCAACTGAACCCAAATTTTTTCGCTGCTAAGCGAGACAAAGTTGTTAAGCGGGTTTTGTCCCCCGTTTTACGACCTTCCTTGCCACCGTTGTTAAGTGAATCCCTGCAGTGGTTAACTTAGTAACAGGGTTGTAAGGAGAACCTCACACTTCCACGTTGACTTTTGCTTGTCAAAAACTTGCACTGGTTAATTGTGGTTTTTTTTATTTCATTTTGTCACAACAGTATACACAAACATTGTCATAAATAAAACAACATATCATGAAGAATATATATATATATATATATATAAGTAAAAAAAATATGCATCAGCTATAATAATTTGATATAATGAAGGGAACAATAGGACAGGAACATAGGCACTTTTGTGCTCTTATGCACGCCCCTTATAGTCCTCTTAGGAATGGGGTGAGGTCAATAGTAGAGAGTTTTTGGTTGAAGATTTTGGGGTTTTGAGTAGAGACTATGGAGTCAGGTAATGAGTTCCAAGCGTTAACAACTCTGTTGCAGAAGTCATATTTTCTGCAATCAAGTTTGAAGCGGTTGACATTAAGCTTGAATCTATTTTTTGCTCTTGTAATATTGCAATTGAAGCTGAAGTAGTCTTTACAGGAAGGATATTGCAATAGATGATTTTGTGTGTTAAACACAGGTCATGTCGAAGTCGACGGAGTTGTAAATTTTCTAATCCCAGGATTTCAAGTCTCTTGGTATAAGGTATTTTGTTGTTTTCGGAGGAGTGAAGAACTCTTCTAGTAAAATATTTCTGGACGCGTTCTATTGTATTTATTTATTTATTTATTTATTTATTTATTATTTAAATTTGTATACCGCCCTTCTCCCGAAGGACTCAGGGCGGTTCACAGCCAAGTAAAAATACACAATACACTATAAATACAATTAAAATACAATTAAAAAACTTATTAAATTGGCCACAATTAAAATTTGGAGATAAAACCCATTAAAAACCCATAACTTAAAAAACTAACCCAGTCCAGCGCAGATAAATAAGTAAGTTTTAAGCTCGCGGCGAAAGGTTCGGAGGTCCGGAAGTTGACGAAGTCCTGGGGGGAGTTCGTTCCAGAGGGCGGGAGCCCCCACAGAGAAGGCCCTTCCCCTGGGTGCCGCCAGACGACACTGTCGCGCCGACGGCACCCTGAGGAGTCCCTCTCTGTGAGAGCGCACGGGTCGGTGAGAGGTATTCGGTAGCAGCAGGCGGTCCCGTAAGTAACCCGGCCAGAGATGTGGTATGGGTTCCAGACGGATGAGCAGTATTCGAGAATAAGTCTGGCAAACGTTTTGTATGCTCTAGTTAGTAGTGTAGAGTTTTTGGAAAAGAAGCTGCGTAAAATTAGGTTTACAACTTTTAGAGCCTTTTTTGCTATGTAGTTGCAGTGGGCTTTGGCATTAAGGTCATTTGATATGAGAACTCCAAGATCTTTGACAGGGTTAATAAATTGTTCTTTATTAAAGTTTCTCCTTAATTCCAGGTTGCTTCTCTCCTTGATGAGTTTCCATCCATTGTTTCTTGTCCTGCTTTCTGGTGCTTTGGAAAATAAATTGACCCCCTTCCCTTTGGGGCTGCCCCTCAAATACTGGAATACTGCTATCATGTCCCCCCTAGTCCTTCTTTTCTCTAGACTGGCCATACCCAAATCCTGCAACAGTTCTTCATATGTTTTAGTCTCTAGGTCTTTAACCATCTTTGTTGCTCTTCTTTGCACTTTTTCCAAAGTCTCTTTATTCAGATGAACAAGAGCTGGAAGGGGCCTTGTAGGTCATCTAGTCCAACCCACCGCCCAAGCAGGAGACCCTACACCATTTCTGACAGATGGCAGTCCAGTCTCTTCTTGAAAGCCTCCAGGGATGAAGTTCCCACAACTTCTGAAAGCAATTCATTGGTTGATTGTTCTCACTGTCAGAAAATTCCTCCTTATTTCCAGGTGGAATCTCTCCTTGGTCAGTTTCCATCCATTATTCCTTGTCTGGCCTTCAGGTGCCTTGGAAAATAGCTTGACCCCCTTCCTCCTCTCTGTGGCAGCCCCTCAAATATTGGAAGATGCTCTCCTGTCTCCCCTGGTCCTTCTTTTCACTAGACTAGCCAGGCCCAGTTCCTGCAACTGTTTTAGTATTGTATATTTTAGCCTCCAGTCCCCTAATCATCCTGGTTGCTCTTCTCTGCACTTGTTCTGTCCCCCCCTCGCCTCCATCCGAGCGATGACTTAATTAGCCGGCACTATCAGCTCTGGCAGCAAACTAGCGAGCGTCTGCCAAATGCCTCTGTTATCTCCCGTGATGCCGATGAGTCAACAAACAGTACTTCAGCTCTTAGTTAAGCAGTTGATTTAGTTAAGCAGCCCTTGCTGCTTTTATATCCTGTGGGGTGTGGCTCCATGACTCAGCACTTCCTAGGCCTGCCCCACCCCTGCTTCTGTTGTTCCCGCCTCTCCTGCCTACGAAACCTAGGGTCCAGCCAGGCCTGATTGCCATCAGCTGGGTCTGGAGGCGTGGCCTGGAGGGGGGGAGAGTCAGGGGACGGAGGCCTCATTATCTCCTCTACCTGGCCTGTTTCTGGTTCCTGGAGCTGAGCCAGGGGAGCCGGTGCTCCCGAGGTAAGTCCTGACGGCCCTTCCCGCTCACTTTCCGAGTCACTTTCTGGCAGGGGAGCGCAGACACAACAGCACTCTTTCCAGAATCTCAACATCGTTTTTTATAGTGGTGGTGACCAAAACTGGATGCAAGTATTCCAGGTGTGATCTTACTAAGGTGGACCACACCTAACTATGATGGAGAGGACTTTCCCAGCTGGCTCGTATTTGCTTTAGCCTTGAATGTTCCTGGAACTGCATGCTGGCATCATTGCCGAATCATCTAGCAAAGCATTCGCCGATGGACGGCAGCCAAGGAAATCAAAGTCCCTTTTGGGCCTCCAAGCGTTTCGAAAACAGGAATCTCCCCAGCAGGCTCCGATGGAGATTCCGTATCTTTCCCATTGATTTAACTGGTCCCCAAATATTACTTTTGATCTGCCCCGATTTTAAAGGAACAGGGCTGTTATTCTACAAACGGTGAGCATATGATAGATTAAGGGACCTTGGAGGTCTTCTAGGCCAACCCCCCAATGCTGAAGTAGGAGAACCTGTAGCACTTCAGACAA